>NC_057808.1:213767589-213832517 GCF_018294505.1 Triticum aestivum
GCATAGACACTCAAAGTAGTTGTGTTGATGATGAGCACGTCCCCCCTTGTCCACCATCACAGGTGCTCCCTCTAACATGGCACTGTTATATACGGTTGCATGTTATGTATGATGTCTAGCTTGTATTGCTTCTAATTTTGTTGAATTCCATCTGCTTACTTTACACATTATACTTGTGAATAAGACATGTGTTCCTGTTTCTAGGACATACAATATCTGTCTATCACACCATTTTCTTACATCAAAGTACTACTGTTGTGTAACCTGCAACAATCACTTTTCACAAGACACGTTTAACTTGGGAGTCTGATATAGTTTACATCTCACATTATTTTCTAGCTTGTACTACTAATTTGTTGAAATGACACTAATGATGAGACAGTTTTAACTTGGTAGAGTGATATTCGTTGCGTCTTACATATGGTGTCTAGCTTTCATTGCTTCTAATTTGTTGAAATGCCTTCTGCTTAGTTTACACATCATAAGATGTGAATATGCAATGCTGTGAATATGCAATGGCACTAATGACAAGATACCTTTAACTTGGTAGTGTGATGTTGTTTGCATCTTGCATATGGTTTATTTCTTGTACTGCTTCACATTTGTTTAAACGCCAGTCAGGGATAATGCTCGATAGGTTAACTAAATCTAGAGGAGGAAGAATGGAGATCCGTTTTGAGGCCGGTTTAAAAAGGCCACGTGATGCTACAGAGTCAGCCAAGGTAGTATCAGAGGCAGCGGTTGCCGTTAGGTGTCATGCACGTATCCTCCCAACATGGATTCAGTACAAGAATGACAAAGACGAAACCCAGTTCCACACCTTCCTCGACCATTTATCTGTAAGTATGGTTATGTATGGAAACTAATAATATCGTCTGGCTCTGTCCCATACTTTCTAGGTTGCTGAAAATGAGACTCCCATAATTTTCAACAGATGAGGTTAAAGTTGGATAGCCAAGATGATGCAACTAGACAAGTTTGCACCCATGTTTTCAAGTCTGCTCTGCGATAGTATTGGTCTAACTTGAGGAAAACTCACTTTGAAGGCAAGGCTAACGGTGAACTTGCCCAAACATCTCTGGTGGAAAATATATCGGATGAAGACTGGAGAAGCCTCGTTAAACACTGGTCTGATCCAAAGTATCAAGTACGTTATATGTATGTGATCAGATCACATGTTGAACTCCTATTTACGCATGTGCCTCACAAATCTATCTTCTCCTAGGTGAACTGTGCAAAGAACAAGGCCAACTGTACGAAAGTGAAATTCCAACAAACAACAGGATCTCGTAGCTATATTGCACACTGCAAGGCTCTTGTAATTAGCTGTTGTTTTACTCTTTTCGTTGTGCCATATTATCATATCTATATTGACTTGTTCCAAATGCAGAGGAAATCCCGCAAGGACCAAAAAGTACCTGAACCAAATGTTGTAGAAATGTTCAAGGACCGTCACACCCAGAGGCGGAGCCAGGATTTCTCAAAGCCCGGGGCTAAAACTAACTAACTAAATATAGCGTCAAATACCACACACATCAACGTGCGTTATAAGTATGGCACAAAATCACATTCAAAATGAAATATAAATTTGTTATTATCATGAGTGGAAATTCTGTAAAAACAATGTTGCTATCAGGATTAATGTCATCTGGATTAAGCTCCACATGTGGTTCACTTTCTTTTGCATTACTAGCTATGGCACCTACTGATTCTGTAGGTGATACATCAATGTTGGTATTGTTGGATGGAGGCTGGTTGGATGTTGATTGGGAAAAAGATTGTACAGATCCTCTTCATCTTGGATTTCTGATCTCCTGATGAAAATGAAATAAAACTGACTAATATAGTTTAACACCACCAATTCATTGAGTTTGCCAGATATAAAAGGAACTAAGGAAAATAATTAGATGATACAAAGTTGAGTATTGTTGTTGAAGATACTGAATTAATTAGATGATACAAATTTAGAAAAAAAATGCTGGAATGGCTGATGATATAGAACGGTTTCTAATTAACTGAGTAATACGTATTACCTGTGCCGCTGTACAACAGTGTGTGGGTGCACTGTAATTTAGGAACACTTTGAGAAGATCAGAAGAATAGAACAAGGAGAGGCAGGTGGTCAGGAGTCATGACGCCGGACCGGACAGGAGGCGCGGCGGCCGGCGGGGAAACGCAATTGACGACTGACGAGGGCGGCGGTGACTAGGCGAGGGTTTCTCGATCGGGAGAGGTTTTTTTTTGCTTGGCGAATGAACGACAGATCCAAGCGTCCACGTACTGCGCGATTGATTTTCTGTTCTATCGATCAACTTGAGTTGGGCTAATGGGCTGAAGCCTTGTACGTGAAGCCTGGGGCTAATCTTCTATGTATCTCAAACTCTTAATTTTTGCTACTATATGTACATGTGCTAGTTGGGCCACACCTGGGGCTACAGCCCTAGTTGCCCCAGGCCTAATTTCGCCCCTGGTCACACCAGCAAGACGAAGGGCATGATTACACCAGTCAAAGTTGTTGTTGTAAGTCCTTAATCCTCATGCCTTTTAACTACTACTTACTCTGACTCGTGCATTGAACTGCATGGTTTGTAGGTAATGTCTATTACTCTTTTTAATTTTATACACAATTGTCTTAGCGTATCATTGCACCTTACAAGGTTTAAAAGAGAGGAGTGATGTTCCTTTGATCTTGATCTGTAATCTAGTTCCGTGCTGGACTTGCCCACACAAGATTACAATTGCATGTTTGTCTGTTCTTAGTTGTTTTGTGATATGAATGATGTCATACTATGCTTACCGTATTATAAACTTTGTCTCTTTATCCTTAGCTGTCAATACAATGTGAAGAAATATACAATACATTAGCCATGGTACATGGTCATATGTTTGGAACCTGGTTTTATTATGTACTTTGCAGTAAAATACAACTAATATTTTACACGGGTTCACGAGAATAAGTTATGTATATAGACCAAAACTATTTTGTTTGGTTTTGCTGCCTCCTTAATATCTTCTATTCTGGTACTACTAATGTAAAAACTCAACTTTTCAGCAAGCTATGAAAAAATGGTGGAACCGCCACATTCTAAAGGTGACGAGGCAACTATAACCGCAATGTCACCTCTTGCTACAGTGGGTCAGTACCTGTCCACTAACAGTGCCAAAAGCATGTTCCTGCGTAATACTAGGTTGGTTGTTAAGGCAATCTCGTCCAAACTGCCTCATGATCAAGATATGCAAGCTCAAAACAATGTTATATCTGCGCTCCAGACACAAGTCCATTCCCTAACAGAGACCCTTTGTGAAACAAGGACAACCATTGTTCGATGTCGTCAAGATATGCATGGTTTTGAAATGAGACTATCAGACATTTGCTATGTTGTTCAGGAGCCTAGGAGAAATGAAGGCGAAGGTTATGGTGCTCCATCGGATAGTACAACATGAAAACGTAATAGTTAGGTCAAATGAACTGAGCTTCTGTATTTCTGGTGGTGCATTTATCTGCCAGACTGTTAACTTTTATGTCAACCTACCTTTTATTTTATGGTTGTAATTTGTTTTGTTGCGATACAAAATTTGTTCTTAACATGCAGCCACCGGCTGAAGAAAACAACAAGCCATTTTTGTATAGTGTAGGGTGTTCCCTATATTCGCACTGGTGGTGAACTTTGATGCCCAGTGGATGTAATCTGTGCAATCGCCTTAATAGACTAGTGTTAGTTTCGGGCTTATTTATTTCCTAGTCTTATTTTTCCGTGGTTTGCTAGTGGCCGCAACAACCATGGGCCATATACGGACCGTGGTAACCTTGAGCCTGCTACAGGCCGTAGGATCCATGGGCCTCCTACGGGCCATCGGATAAATGGGCCTCCAACGGGCCGTAGAATCGGTTGGCCCCGGGCCGTCGGATAAATGGGTCATCATGGGCCATGAATGGGCGTAATTGGTATTGGGCCAGCATGGTAATGGGCCGTTAACAGGCCGGAAGACAACAAAGGCTTAATTCTGTCACGGGCATAACGGGTCGTTAATTGGCCAGAATATAGGACGTGCTGGAAACAGCGCAATGGTTAACAGGCCACAAACAGGCCGATTATAAACACGCGCTGAATTTGGCCCATTACTAGAACAGGCCAGTAACGGGTCGGAAGTAATCGAGGGCCGGAAAGGAGCCCAAGAACGTATGGGCCGTCAATAGGCCAAAAGCTAACACGGGCTAGAAACGGCCGATGTGAATCATGGGCCGTTAATGGGTACAAAGAAATTTACTGTTCATTATGGGCCAGAGTCACCGTGGGCCACTAAAGGGCCTAAAGATACGAAAGGCCTCATATGGGCCGAAAGACGTCATGGGCCATACATGGGCCGAAAGTGAAACGGGCTGGTGTTATATTCGACGGCCCACATGACGCTGTTGGGCCGATTTCGGAAAGGCCCTAATGGTCGTGAGTTACCGGGCTGTAAAATGGGCTATATGCGAACAGACCATTAACATGCTTTTCATGGCCGACCTGCTAACTTTTGACCAAGTCAAATGGGTCGGCCTTTGTAAGCTAAATGGGCCAGTGTTGGGCCGTCGCACGTGTCGACATATCATAGGCGCCTATCTGACCCAATGCCGAGCTGGCACGTGTTTCCTTCGGCCAATGAGAATTTTACACGTGGAAAATCCCCATTGGTCCAGGCTGTTAACGGGTTATCGGAACAAAACCGGACCCGATAGCTTAACGACGACCCGTTACGGTGGATGCCACATGTCGGTTACCCTTGACGAAAGCACTTCCATGACGCGTCAATTATCGTCATGGAAGTGAACACTTCCGTGATGATAATTTTGGTATTGTCATGGAACACTTGTACGACAGCACAGGTGTGACTATCTTGATTCTGTCATAAAATCGTCATGGATGTACATACATGACAGAAAACGTGACCTACTGTTACAAACACGTATCATCACGGAAGTGTATTTTTTTTGTAGTGAAGGAAGGGGGAGGCCGAATCCCCCCTTTCCTTCTCCCTTCCCCTCTTTCCTTCTCCTCTGGTTTGGCCCATATGGGGGGCGCACCAGCCCCTTGTGGCTGGTGCGTTTCCCCTCTTGGCCCATAAGGCCCGTATCTTTTGCCAGGGGTGCCCGGAACCCCTTCCGGTGACCCAATATGTACCCGGTACCCCCGGAACACTTCCGGTGTCCGAATACTATCGTCCTATATATCAATCTTTACCTCTCGACCATTTAGAGACTCCTCGTCATGTCAATGATCTCATTCGGGACGCCGAACAACATTCGGTCACCAACTCACATAACTCATATAATATAATATCGTCATTGAACGTTAAGCGTGCGGGCCCTATGGGTTCGAGAACTATGCAGACGTGACCAAGACACCTCTCTGGTCAATAACCAATGGCGTAACCTGGATGCCCATATTGGCTCCTACATATTCTACGAAGTTCTTTATCAGTCGAACTGTTATGGCAACATACGTTATTCCCTTTGTCTATCGGTATGTTACTTGCCCGAGATTCGATCGTCGGTATCTTCATAACTAGTTCAATCTCGTTACCATCAAGTCTCTTTACTTGTTCCGTAATACATCACCTCGTGACTAACTCCTTAGTCGTTTGCTTGCAAGCTTATGATGTGTATTACCGAGGGGGCCCAGAAATACCTCTCCGATACTCGGAGTGACAAATCCTAATCTCGATCTATGCCAACTCAACAAACACCTTCAGAGATACCTGTAGAGCATCTTTATAATCACCCAGTTACATTCTGACGTTTGATAGCACACAAGTCATTCCTCCGGTATCCGGGAGTTGCATAATCTCATAGTCAAAGGAATATGTATTTGACATGAAGAAAGCAATAACAATAAAACTGAACGATCATTATGCTAAGCTAACAGATGGGTCTTGTCCATCACATCATTCTCCTAATGATGTGATACTGTTATCAAATGATAACACATGTCTATGGTTAGGAAACCTTAACCATCTTTGATCAACGAGCTAGTCTAGTAGAGGCTTACTATGGACACGGTATTTGTTTATGTATTCACACATGTATTTAAGTTTTTGGTCAATACAATTCTAGCATGAATAATAAACCTTTGTGATGAACAAGGAAATATAAAATAACAACTTTATTATTGCCTCTAGGGCATATTTCCTTCAGAAGGTTGGTCCATGGGGATGACCGAAGGATGCTCCGCATGAACACTAGTGACCGAAAGGTTTAGTACAGTAACATGGATTCTATCCTTGTGTATACAAGAAGTGTAGTAATTAAACACATAATGATTTTGTCTGATTTCTATCTTAGTTACTTGAGCAATCACGCGATAGGGCCTTTCGGTTGGACAACTGACTCTTGATGCATGACGCGCTCCAGTTAAGATGTAATTTGGACATAACCCCCACTTTGATACTTTGCAAGCACATCTCGATGGATGACTTCCAGGCCATAAATTAATATCATAATGATCCCATTCACAAATATATGGTTGTAAAAAAAGTCCTCATACCCATCCCTATTTTTATTATAAGTGTTTTTAGTTTCAACTTGATTTTTGATCCGGTCAATGTTGGGGAACGTAGTAATTTCAAAAAAATTCATACGCACACGCAAGATCATGGTGATGCATAGCAACGAGAGGGGAGAGTGTTGTCCACGTACCCTCGTAGACCGTAAGCGGAAGCGTTATGACAACGTGATTGATGTAGTCGTACATCTTCACGATCGACCGATCCAAGCACCGAAAGTACGGCACCTCCGCGATCTGCACAGGTTCGGCTCGGTGACGTCCCACGAACTCACGATCCAGCAGATTGTTGAGGGAGAGCTTCGTCAGCACGACGGCGTGATGACGGTGATGATGAAGCTACCTGCGCAGGGCTTCGCCTAAGCACTACGACAATATGACCGAGGTGGATTATGGTGGAGGGGGGCACCGCACATGGCTAAGAGATCAATAATCAACTTGTGTGTCTATGGGGTGCCCCCTGGCCACGTATATAAAGGATGGAGGGAGGAGGAGGCCGGCCCTCATAGGGCGCGCCCAAAGTGTGGAGTCCTACTAGGACTCCCTAGTCCTAGTAGGATTCCACCTCCCACATGGAATAGGAAAAGGGAAGGGAGAAGGAGAAGGAAGGAAGGGGGCGCCCCCTTTCCCTAGTCCAATTCGGATCAGTCCATGGGGAAGGGGCACGGCCACCCTTGAGGCCTTTCTCTCCTTTCCTGTATGGCCCATTAAGGCCCAATACGAATTCCCGTAACTCTTCGGTACTCCAAAAAATACCCGAATCACTCGGAACCTTTCCGATGTCCGAATATAGCCTTCCAATATATCGATCTTTACCTCTCGACCATTTCGAGACTCCTCGTCATGTCCCCGATCTCATCCGGGACTCCGAAAAAACTTCGGTCATCAAATCACATAACTCATAATACAAATCATCACAGAACGTTAAGCGTGCGGACCCTACGGGTTCGAGAACTATGTAGACATGACCGAGACTCATCTCTGGTCAATAACCAATAGCAGAACCTTGATGCTCATATTGGTTCCTACATATTCTACGAAGATCTTTCTCGATCAAACCGCATAACAACATACGTTGTTCCCTTTGTCATCGGTATGTTACTTGTCCGAGATTTGATCGTCGGTATCATCATACCTAGTTCAATCTAGTTACCGCCAAGTCTCTTTACTCGTTCCGTAATGCATCATCTCGCAACTAAATCATTAGTCACATTGCTTGCGAGGCTTATAGTGATGTGCATTACCAAGAGGGCCCAGAGATACCTCTGCGATACACGGAGTGACAAATCCTAATCTCGATCTATGCCAACTCAACAAACACCATCGGAGACACCTGTAGAGCATCTTTATAATCACCTAGTTACGTTGTGACGTTTGATAGCACACAAGGTGTTCCTCCAGTATTCGGGAGTTGCATAATCTCATAGTCTGAGGAACATGTATAAGTCATGAAGAAAGCAGTAGCAATGAAACTGTAACGATCATAATGCTAAGCTAACGAATGGGTCTTGTCCATCACATCATTCTCCTAATGATGTGATCCCGTTCATCAAATGACAACACTTGTCTATGGTTAGGAAACATAACCATCTTTGATAAACGAACTATTTAAGTAGAGGCATACTAGGGACACTTTGTTTGTCTATGTATTCACACATGTACTAAGTTTTTGGTTAATAGAATTCTAGCATGAATAATAAACATTTATCATGAAATAAGGAAATAAATAATAACTTTATTATTGCCTCTAGGGCATATTTCCTTCAGTCAAAAGCTAGAATTAATACTCTTGCAAAAGCTTGGAAGAAACCTCGGACTTCAAGGGTGCCTTCCTCTCGTGGGTTCGATAACTCAGGGTCACCTCTGGGGAAAAAGGCGAGAATCCTTTCCGCTCCTTTATCGGATCACTTAAGGGACCAATCACCTTGCATGACAGTTGCTGGACTATAGACCAACTAGCTCATCGACGCCTAACACATAATCAGATTTTCGCGTTGTGTGACCAGGAGCGTGAAGATATCTATCATCTCCTTGTGGGCTACTCCTTCTCATAACAAGTTTGGCACATCACTCTATCTTGGTGCGAGTCGATGACGAGGCCACCAGACGTAGCTACCTCCTTCTTGAACTAGTGGGCCGCCTCATGCCTCCATGCCCCTACTTCGCATCATCGAGGAAACTCCTCGGTCATCATTCTTTGTGTGTGCTGGCTTTGGAAGCACCACAGTAGTTGCATCTTCGATGACATGAACCCATCGACCACACACATGTTACAGTCCATCCAACAGGACACACGTGCTTGGGCAAGGGTTGGTGCATCCTAGATAGACAAATTCTCCCCGAGATTGTGACGCCCCCGATTCAATCGTACACTAATCATGCACGCAAATGTGTACGATCAAGATCAGGGACTCACGGGAAGATATCACAACACAACTCTACAACATAAATAAGTCATACAAGCATCATAATACAAGGCAGGGGCCTCGAGGGCTCGAATACAAGTGCTCGATCATAGACGAGTAAGCGGAAGCAACAATATTTGAGAACAGACATAAGTTAAACAAGTTTGCCTTAAGAAGGCTAGCACAAACTGGGATACAGATCGAAAGAGGCGCAGGCCTCCTGCCTGGGATCCTCCTAACTACTCCTGGTCGTCGTCAGCGGGCTGCACGTAGTAGTAGGCACCTCCGGGGTAGTAGGAGTCGTCGTCAACGGTGGCGTCTGGCTCCTAGGCTCCAGCATCTGGTTGCGACAACCAAGTAGAAAGGAAAGGGGGAAAAGAGGGAGAAAAGCAACCGTGAGTACTCATCCAAAGTACTCGCAAGCAAGGAGCTACACTACATATGCATGGGTATATGTGTAAAGGGCCATATCGGTGGACTAAACTGCAGAATGCCAGAATAAGAGGGGGATAGCTAATCCTGTCGAAGACTACGCTTCTGGCAGCCTTCATCTTGCAGCATGTAGAAGAGAGTAGATTGAAGTCCTCCAAGTAGCATCGCATAGCATAATCCTACCCGGCGATCCCCTCCTCATCGCCCTGTTAGAGAGCGATCACCGGGTTATATCTGGCACTTGGAAGGGTGTGTTTTATTAAGTATCCAGTTCTAGTTGTCATAAGGTCAAGGTACAACTCCGGGTCGTCCTTTTACCGAGGGACACGGCTATTCGAATAGATAAACTTCCCTGCAGGGGTGCACCACATAACCCAACGCGCTTGATCCCATTTGGCCGGACACACTTTCCTGGGTCATGCCCGGCCTCGGAAGATCAACACGTCGCAGCCCTACCTAGGCACAACAAAGAGGTCAGCACGCCGGTCTAAATCCTATGGCGCAAGGGTCTGGGCCCATTGCCCATTGCACACATGCACGTTGCGAGGGCGGCCGGAAGCAGACCTAACCTAGCAGGCGTTCCGGTCCAATCCGGCGCGCGCCGCTCAGTCGCTGATGTCACGAAGGCTTCGGCTGATACCACGACGCCGAGTGCCCATAACTGTTCCCGCGTAGTTGGTTAGTGCGTATAGACCAAATGGCCAGACTCAGATCAAATACCAAGAACTCGTTAAGCGTGTTATTTTGAAGTAACCGCGGACGCCGACCAGGGCCAGGCCCACCTCTCTCCTAGGTGGTCTCAACCTGCCCTGTCGCTCCGCCACAAAGTAACAGTCGAGGGCCGTCAGGAACCCAGGCCGACCTCTACCGGGATGGAGCCACCTGTCCTTTCAGCCCCCTCATCAGAATCACTTGCGGGTACTCAACGAGCTGACCCGACTTTAGTTACCACATGTGTCATGTATATAAAGTATATAGTATATACCCGTGATCACCTCCCGAAGTGATCACGGCCCAGTAGTATAGCATGGCAGACGGACAAGAGTGTAGGGCCACTGATGGAACACTAGCATCCTATACTAAGCAGTAGGATAGCAGGTAAGGGTAACAACTGTAGCAACAATGACAGGCTATGCAGCAGAATAGGATTAACCAAAAGCAGTAACATGCTACACTACTCTAATGCAAGCTGTATAGAGAAGAATAGGCGATATCTGGTGATCAAGGGGGGGCTTGCCTAGTTGCTCTGGCAAGGAGGGGTCATCTTCGACGTAGTCGATCGGGGCACCAGCAGCGGCGTTAGTCTCGTAGTCTACCGGAGAGAAGAGGGGGGAGAAACAATGAATACAATGCAAACTGATGCATAACGATGCATGACATGTCAAGTAACGGCGCTAGGAGTGCCCTAACGCGGTAGGAGGTGATACCGGCGAAGGGGGAAAACATCCGGGAAAGTATTCCCGGTGTTTCGCATTTTCGGACAGGTGAACCGGAGGGGGAAAGTTGTGTGCCCGCTATGCTAGGGATGTGTGGCGGACGAACGGGTTGCGTATCCGGATTCGTCTCGTCGTTCTGAGCAACTTTCATGTACAAAGTATTTTCATCTAACTTACGGTTTACTTTATATTAATTTTCAAAGTTTTATTGATATCCTAGAATTTTCTGGAGTTATATTAATTCAAAATTAAGAGCAAAATGCTATGTGCACACACTGAAGTGTACACATCAGGGTGCTACAGAGGCTGACATGTGCGGCCTGTTGACTGGGTTGACCCAGTCAACATTGACTGGTCCATTGATAAACAGTACCAGTGGGGCCCGGTTGTCATTGACTTCGGATTAACTAAATACTATGTATTTAACCGGGTGGTCCTGCATGTTATTTCTATTAGACTAAATAATCAACTAATCTAATTAGTATTACTACTAAACATAATAGAGCATGCCTTAATTAATGGGCAAAGCCCAGCCAGTTGTGCACGGTGTGCTTGAACTAGCATGGCCAGTTCGCACGGGCAAGGCCACGGCCGCCATGCTCAGCCAGGAGTGGCTGCGTGTGGGAGGGGCGCATAGGAGCGAGCACGGCTGGGCGTGCGCGGGCGGGCGCAGGGACGCGATGCGTGGCTATGGGCAGCAGCAGTAACAATAGGGAGCAGCAGTGGCGGGCAAAGCAGCAGCGGTGGCTGAGTAGTGCAGCAGCAACAACAGTGAACCGGGGGCAGCGCGGAGGCACGGACGGGCGCGGGCGACGCGCGCGGAGACACACGGTGGCGCTGCCGAACGCGGGGATGGGCGCGGGCAGGCGCCACCTAGCAGGGGCGCGCGCGGACACGGCGAGCACGCGGCCACGGCGAAACGGCGACGGAACAGAGGGGGTTCGAGGGAAATGGGAGTGGCGCTCACGGGGGGGAGGCGAAGGACGCAGCCGGCGTGGCAGAGGAGTTCCGGTGAGGTAGATCGGGCGCGGGGCGGCGGCGGCCGTAGGCGAGGAAGACGCGTCGATCCAGTGGCGTTGCTGCGGTGCTGCTCGATCCAAAGGGCGAAGGCGATGTAGTCGATGAAGGCGCATCCCCCCCCCGATATGCTCCCAAGCGACGGCAATGACGGTGGCCACTGCAACGACGGCGTTCAACGTGGTCGCCGCACTCGGTTCCCAGCTCGATTTCGAGCAGAGGAGGAGGAGGCTCGATGGGGAAAGAGGGGAAAACAATCGAGAGACGACTAGGGTTTGAGGGGAAACGTAGATATAGGTCGCAGGGGGCGACGTGGAGGCCATCCATGGCCAGGATGCCATGGATGCAGGGCACGCACGCACTTTGTCTCCCTGTGAACAGAAGATTGAAGAAAAGGCCCTAGGTGGGTTGGGCTCCTACTATAGCAATGGGCCAAGTGCATGATTCCATTCTTGTTTTCTTTTCCTTTTCTAAAACTTTTCTGTTCTTTGCTTTTTCTTTTAATATGCACTGTTTGTATTTAACTAAGCCATCAAATGATTTTTGCAAAATGTGGAACTTGGTCCAAAATTGATGTTGCATTTTTAGGCACTGCCACAAAAAGTTTGAGAGGTACTTGAATTCATTTGAAATTTTGTTTAAATAGAAATGATAAAATTTGGGGCTGTTTGCCACAGTTTTCGATAGTTTAGGGCATTTAAACACTTTTCAAAAATGTTGGTTCACCACCAATATTACCAATGAATATTTTCCACATGATGAACATTTTAGTTTTAATGTTTGAAAACTTTTATCGTTTGACTTTAATTCAAATTCAAATTTGAATCGGTTTCAAACTAACGCGAGATTAACAACAGTAACCGAGGTGACGTGGCATCATTAGTGTGGAATTACTGTAGCTTAATTATCCGGGCGTCACAATTCTCCTCCACTACAAGAAATCTCGTCCCAAGATTTAGGAGGCGGAGTAAGGGGGAAGATCTGGTTACGAATTCTAACGAGTCTTCTTGGTCTTGGTTACTCTTCTCGTAGAGGTCAATTCATTACGTTGATGTCTTCATTTCTCTGCTTCGGGAACTCCATCATACCTACAAAAAAAATAAAGGGTGGGTATCCCGGGAGAACGGACCTCTGCAAGGTTGACTATCTGGTCGATAACATCGGGGGAAGGTGGAAAGTAACTCTCGAATTGCAACTTAAGAAATTATCGGGAGCAAAGTAAGAAGGTACACAAATAGAAGTTTCAAGCGCATAGGCAATCGTTCGTTGCCTGAAACGAAGTGTTGAAGGGGTTTAGAGCAATGTGAATAAGCATTGCATCTGATACGAGTATAGATCACTAGGCAGGTGGCCCGTGAATTACATACAAAGTCAAGAGCGAGGAATAACTTTGACAACAAGGTGTACAGGAGAGTCAAGTTTTGATCCTGTGGAACTGTGGGTTATGGGCCCACCATGTGGGTTAAAGTAAGAGGGGCAGCGACATCTTGTATGGTCATGATAGCAAGGCATGTCAGAGGGTAGCCTGCCAGTTATGATGGCAACAATGCTGGTACCAAGGGCGAGGGACGAAGAGAACCATTTTCCTGCTCGTTGAAACGAGGCGGACCAATAGGCAAAGTTCTCGTCCATCGGTGATTACCGGAATGCTGTCAACCGTAGTAACAGGGTCTTACTGACAAGGTTGTACACCGAGGTGTTTACATAAGCAGGGAAATATTACTACTTATATCATATAGATCACCAGAAAGGTTAAACAAAACAATGGAAAGGAAAATTGTTTATCAGATTTAATCAGAACAATGGAAAGAAAAATGTGTTTAAACACATATTTCAGGGGTATATCCTTCCCAAGGACAAGCAGAGCATGATATCCATGACAAGATATAATGTAGAAAACTCTTTAGGTAAGGGGAGAGAAATTTCATGACATTACCCATACAACGGTGTTTGGATAATTGAGCAAGAAAACATTTAGCATTGGGCTTCAAATGTTCTTGTCGAAAATCGGAGTACCACAGACATGCTTCGGGATAGCATTGACATGGTCTTCAAGCAAGGGTTGGACTTTGGATACTCAATGGATGCATCAGGAATAACTTGTAGAATAAGTCTTACAATTTCCTCATGGAAGAATGGATAACCTTGCTGAAAGGAAGAACTATAACAATAGGTCCTCCGGTCAAGTGTGCTAGGCATGACATCGCCTTACCGGGTCATATATAGACCAATGTTATAACTCTTGGAAATATGTTCCAACCATCATATGTGACCGAGATTCAGATCTGATTGGTGTCAGGATAACTCAGACTCAGGATGCCTGAGAAGAAAGGTGCAACACAAATTGTCGAGACGACATCGAAGATTCTCGGGAGATGAACTATGGAAGCGAGTTTCGAACAAGGGTTCATCATTAAATCAAGGAGAGGTGAGGAGGTGACTGATTGACTCAGCAACAATCCATTGAGATTTCCAAAAAATGGATTTCCACAACTATGTGAACAAGGAGATAACATTAGCTAGATCGAATGACTTAATGATGTATGCTTGAGGAAAACATACACAGTTAAACATTGGTTGAAATGTGCACCCGAAATATGGGCTAGGTAGCACCATCAATGTTCGAATGATGATTCAATAAGCCATAGACGTAGAATGAAACTACAGACCAATAACTTCAAAGCAATAGGGTTGCTAGAAATTTAGAATTTACACATCACAAACCATTTGTCGGTATTTCGGTTAGAAACAACACGGGGACCAAGAAAGAATGGTGATGGTGAGAAGTATCACTGTACCAAGAATTCTTAAGAGGTGGAGTAATCCTCACGACATTCTTGACATAAAAGATGGTAATACTCCAAGGTAGAACATATCATAAGCTAGATAGCAAGGAAATCAAGATACAACACAAAATATGAACAAGTTTGTGTTGGGGGAGGCAAGAATGTTGTCGATGATAACACAATTCATCGAGGGGCAAGGATGGTATTTCTCATCCTGAATTTCAACACACAACTTGGAAGAAGTCAAATTGTTGACAATGATCACGACAAATTTGTCGAAGGTTTTCAAGAAGATGTAATTGATCAACGATGACATCAAGTCAAAGGAATGATGAAAGCGAAAGGTTATTGGAACCACGGGTAGGACACAAACTCGAAATCAAGTTTGCTGTTCAAGGAGAAGTGATATGACGAGGAAGATCGACGCAAGATTAGCTCACTGTCAAAATTTGTGCGCTGGGAAGGACCAGGTAGCACAGTTAAAATCGGCACGATAATGACATAGCCGAGCAGGCTAGGAATGACTTGAAGGATTATTAAACTCGTAAGCAACAAAAATTACTTAGAGTTATTGAATCGGAGTGCGGAATTGATTCACTTATCGGTGTCCTTGAGGGGTTCTAACAACTCAGAACCCGTTGGAAAAATGGAATCGGCAAGAATATTAGTTGATGAAGAACTCATAAGAAGTTATGTAGTTCCTTGGCATTCTCGAGATACCAGGGGGGTAATACTCGACGACAGACCAAAGTAGAGGTTGGACGGGGGTATTTCTCTGCAGAGGACAAGTGCTTAAACTTGCACGAGAAATGGTATTTAAAGGAGAACATGGTCAGAACCACGATTGCAAAAGGCCAGATCCCAGATATAAGATGAACTTATACCCAGGGAATAATTAATTTAAGAGAAGCTTTAATGATAAGATCTACATCGTGTCCATGGGCATGAACACAAAGTTCAAGGTCGACTCCCACTTCTCCAATGCATAACCTTTCATTCACTTCTCGCATTCGATGAAGTTGTATGGTAGAAAATTATCTGGTAAAATACCAGAAGGGTATGACTTGTGAAAACCTTCGGGTTCATACGGTTTTTAGGGAAGGTATAGGTTCAATCCATCGGGGCATCTTACAAACATATACCTCAAACTTCAAGAGTAAAATCACCAGCTCAAAAGTAGAGTATGGTTATCAAACAGAGGATACAAATTACCAAAGGCATTATATATCCATGGAAATGATCACAAGGTTATTGAATATGAAGGACACTGTCGGATAATAACCCAACAAGGGGTCTTGTGGTCTACAACGGAGCTGATGCGAGTATCGGTACTCTATCAGAGGAAGAAGGAACGAAAGGGCATCGGACTATAAAAACAACTGAGTAATTCAAAGCTCAAATGCAAAGGAATTATCATTTCCAAATCAAGGGATCAGAAGCCAATGGGCTGATTAAGAATGGATAAGTTGAATAGACTTAGGGGTACAATCGACAGCAATTTGATTGGTCGATAACCAGTTCACCTTTCAAATGACGTCTGAGCCGGAAGAATGAATTCTAGGCTATGATTGAGGATTGCGAGCATTCGCAACAAATTGAATCAACGAACTCAAAATGATAATGACAAGAGATGCCAATAAGATTGCGAGACTTAAGATTAATCATAATGCAAGTAAGCAAGAATTTCAAGAGCAAAAAGGCTCCTGAGGATTTTCGGAAGATCGAATGGTATTTTGAACACTTTTGTGAAATACTTGAATCAACTGGGGGTGAGCGGATACTCGGTAAGTGCGAGAATTATCCGTAGGGGTATTCAGGTGACAAAGAACAGCAAGGCAGTAAGCTCAAAGGATTCTCGGAACAACAGAGAGAATTTCGGGGTATCTTGTAATAACAAGATCAACTGGGAAACATTGTATGAATGGCAAGTATACGTGGTCATCCATAGGAGTTTATCGATGGAAGGGAATTGCAAAAGCGATGAACACAAGTTCTCGGGTTAACAGCGGAGAGTGTCTTCAGGGTCCTCACGTGCAGCAGACGATCATCAGTAATAAGGGGCTCTCCGGGTGAAAGTGATAACGTGATCCTAATGTTAGAATTAGCAAAATTCATTTAACCCGAATAGGAGAGAGATCAGAGTCCCAGAGTAAAGGTCGAGGAGTAAAAGATCCTACTACCACCCAATGGCGACGTGGGCCCGTAAGACACACAGCCATGTTAGTAAAAGTTTTTCAATGACTAGACTCGACTTCGGCCAAGGAGTTTGGAAGGGGGATTCCTACAGGCAGTCGGCTCTGATACCAACTTGTGACGCCCCCGATTCAATCATACACTAATCATGCACGCAAATGTGTACGATCAAGATCAGGGACTCACGGGAAGATATCACAACACAACTCTAAACATAAAATAAGTCATACAAGCATCATAATACAAGCCAGGGGCCTCGAGGGCTCGAATACAAGTGCTCGATCATAGACGAGTCAGCGGAAGCAACAATATCTGAGTACAGACATAAGTTAAACAAGTTTGCCTTAAGAAGGCTAGCACAAACTGGGATACAGATCGAAAGAGGCGCAGGCCTCCTGCCTGGGATCCTCCTAACTACTCCTGGTCGTCGTCAGCGGGCTGCACGTAGTAGTAGGCACCTCCGGTGTAGTAGGAGTCGTCGTCGACGGTGGCGTCTGGCTCCTGGGCTCCAGCATCTGGTTGCGACAACCAGGTAGAAAGGAAAGGGGGAAAAGAGGGAGAAAAGCAACCGTGAGTACTCATCCAAAGTACTCGCAAGCAAGGAGCTACACTACATATGCATGGGTATATGTGTAAAGGGCCATATCGGTGGACTGAACTGCAGAATGCCAGAATAAGAGGGGGATAGCTAATCCTGTCGAAGACTACGCTTCTGGCAGCCTCATCTTGCAGCATGTAGAAGAGAGTAGATGGAAGTCCTCCAAGTAGCATCGCATAGCATAATCCTACCCGGCGATCCCCTCCTCGTCGCCCTGTTAGAGTGCGATCACCGGGTTATATCTGGCACTTGGAAGGGTGTGTTTTATTAAGTATCCAGTTCTAGTTGTCATAAGGTTAAGGTACAACTCCAGGTCGTCCTTTTACCGAGGGACACGGCTATTCGAATAGATAAACTTCCCTGCACGGGTGCACCACATAACCCAACACGCTTGATCCCATTTGGCCGGACACACTTTCCCGGGTCATGCCCGGCCTCGGAAGATCAACACGTCACAGCCCTACCTAGGCACAACAGAGAGGTCAGCACGCCGGTCTAAATCCTATGGCACAGGGGTCTGGGCCCATCGCCCATTGCACACCTGCACATTGCGAGGGCGGCCAGAAGCATACCTAGCCTAGCAGGTGTTCCAGTCCAATCCGGCGCGCGCCGCTCAGTCGCTGACGTCACGAAGGCTTCGGCTGATACCATGACGCCGAGTGCCCATAACTGTTCCTGCGTAGTTGGTTAGTGCGTATAGACCAAATGGCCAGACTCAGATCAAATACCAAGAACTCGTTAAGCGTGTTATTTTGAAGTAACCGCGGACGCCGACCAGGGCCAGGCCCACCTCTCTCCTAGGTGGTCTCAACCTGCCCTGTCGCTCCGCCACAAAGTAACAGTCGGGGGCCGTCAGGAACCCAGGCCCACCTCTACCGGGATGGAGCCACCTGTCCTTTCAGCCCCCTCATCAGAATCACTTGCGGGTACTCAACGAGCTGACCCGACTTTAGTCACCACATGTGTCATGTATATAAAGTATATAGTATATACCCGTGATCACCTCCCGAAGTGATCACGGCCCAGTAGTATAGCATGGCAGACGGACAAGAGTGTAGGGCCACTGATGGAACACTAGCATCCTATACTAAGCAGTAGGATAGCAGGTAAGGGTAACAACTGTAGCAACAATGACAGGCTATGCAGCAGAATAGGATTAACCGAAAGCAGTAACATGCTACACTACTCTAATGCAAGCTGTATAGAGAAGAATAGGCGATATCTGGTGATCAAGGGGGGGCTTGCCTAGTTGCTCTGGCAAGGAGGGGTCGTCTTCGACGTAGTCGATCGGGGCACGAGCAGCGGCGTTAGTCTCGTTGTCTACCAGAGAGAAGAAGGGGGAGAAACAATGAATACAATGCAAACTGATGCATAACGATGCATGACATGTCAAGTAACGGCGCTAGGAGTTCCCTAACGCGGTAGGAGGTGATACCGGCGAAGGGGGAAAACATCCGGGAAAGTATTCCCGGTGTTTCGCGTTTTCGGACAGGTGAACCGGAGGGGGAAAGTTGCGTGCTCGCTATGTGTGGCGGACGAACGGGTTGCGTATCCGGATTCGTCTCGTCGTTCTGAGCAACTTTCATGTACAAAGTATTTTCATCTAACTTACGGTTTATTTTATATTAATTTTCAAAGTTTTATTGATATCCTAGAATTTTCTGGAGTTATATTAATTCAAAATTAAGAGCAAAATGCTATGTGCACACACTGAAGTGTACACATCAGGGTGCCACAGAGGCTGACATGTGTGGCCTGTTGACTGGGTTGACCCAGTCAACATTGACTGGTCCATTGATAAACAGTACCAGTGGGGCCCGGTTGTCATTGACTTCGGATTAACTAAATACTATGTATTTAACCGGGGTGGTCCTGCATGTTATTTCTATTAGACTAAATAATCAACTAATCTAATTAGTATTACTACTAAACATAATAGAGCATGCCTTAATTAATGGGCAGAGCCCAGCCAGTTGTGCACGGTGTGCTTGAACTAGCATGGCCAGTTCGCACGGGCAAGGCCACGGCCACCATGCTCAGCCAGGAGTGGCTGCGTGTGGAGGGGCGCACAGGAGCGAGCATGGGTGGGCGTGCGCAGGGACGTGATGCGTGGCTATGGGCAGCAACAGCAACAATAGGGAGCAGCAGTGGCAGGGCAAAGCAGTAGCGGTGGCTGATTAATGCAACAGCAACAACAGCGACCCGGGGCAGCGCGGAGGCACGGACGGGCGCGGGCGAGAACGGCGAGCATGCGGCCACGGCGAGCACGCGGCCACGGCGAAACGGCGACGGAACAGAGAGGGTCGAGGGGAATGGGAGTGGCGCTCGCGGGGGGGGGGGGAGGCGAAGGACGCAACCGGCGTGGCAGAGGAGTTCCGGTGAGGTAGATCGGGCGCGGGGCGGCGGCGGCCGTAGGCGAGGAAGACGCGTCGATCTAGTTGCGTTGCTGCAGTGCTGCTCGATCCAAAGGGCGAAGGCAACGTAGTCGATGAAGGCGCATCCCCCCGATATGCTCCCAAGCGACGGCAACGACGGTGAACAACGTGGTCGCCGCACTCGGTTCCCAGCTCAATTTCGAGCAGAGGAGGAGGAGGCTCGACGGGGAAAGAGGGGGAAACGATCGAGAGACGACTAGGGTTTGAGGGGAAACGTAGATATAGGTCGCAGGGGGCGACGTGGAGGCCATCCATGGCCAGGATGCCATGGATGTAGGACACGCGCGCACTTTGTCTCCTTGTGAACAGAAGATTGAAGAAAAGGCCCTAGGTGGGTTGGGCTCCTACTATAGCAATGGGCCAAGTGCATGATTTCATTCTTGTTTTCTTTTCCTTTTCTAAAACTTTTCTGTTCTTTGCTTTTTCTTTTAATATGCACTGTTTGTATTTAACTAAGCCATCAAATGATTTTTGCAAAATGTGGAACTTGGTCCAAAATTGATGTTGCATTTTTAGGCACTGCCACAAAAAGTTTGAGAGGTACTTGAATTCATTTGAAATTTTGTTTAAATAGAAATGATAAAATTTGGGGCTGTTTGCCACAGTTTTCGATAGTTTAGGGCATTTAAACACTTTTCAAAAATGTTGGTTCACCACCAATATTACCAAATGAATATTTTCCACATGATGAACATTTTAGTTTTAATGTTTGAAAACTTTTATCGTTTGACTTTAATTCAAATTCAAATTTGAATCGGTTTTAAACTAACGCGAGATTAACAACAGTAACCGAGGTGACGTGGCATCATTAGTGTAGAATTACTGTAGCTTAATTATCCGGGCGTCACAGAGATACAGACCATAGACTTTTTTGGGACGACCGTCCCTTCCTCGCTGCTCTAGTCATATTACTCGCGCAATTTTCTGCATGTGTTTTATGATGTAGCCCCACCCTTCTGCTTTCTTCTATCAATGGAAAGATATGCAAGCTCTTGCGTATTCGTGAAAAAAACAACACTCAAAAAGACGTGGCATTATTATAGGCTGAGAAAAGTAAACAATATGGCCCACTAAGCACGTTATGGGCTCTGGCCTAGTACACATCTAGAAGGGTTGACCCTATCATCAAAACCCACCATCCATGGTAACATCATCATACCCTCCGCAAAATACCGGAATAGGAAACAAATCACGCGAGAGCTATAACATCGCTTGTATTGAGTTTTAGTACGGTCGCCACAAGGTTTCGATGTTGAAGCGTTTTCTAGGCCGGCCCATTAGCACGTTCTATCGTTGTAGTCTTTTCGTTCGCTAGTTCTGGTTGCTGTAGATTGAATTCCCACCCTCTTCTTTTGTTGTACACTAGGTGGAGTTGTCCGGTATTATCTGTTTGCTCTCTTTATTTTTCTGTGTATTTGTTTTTATGGTTTTCTTTGGTTTTTAATGGTTTTTTCTTTTCCTTCTTTATTCTGTGTATTTGCTTAAAGGTTTCATTGTTTTTTCTTTTCTTTTGTTTTGATTTGTTTTTTCCTTCTTCCTTTTTCTGTACATGTTTTCTTGGTTTTTATAGGATTTTTTCTTTCTATTTCTTCCGTGTGTTTTAATTTTCATCGGTTTTCATAGTATGTTTTTTTTCTTTTTTTCTTTCGTGTGTTTTCTTTTCATTTTTAGTTTTTTATTTTTTGTGTCGCTTTACAAATTTTCTTCGGTTTTTTGGTATTCTTTTTTTTATCAACACATGTTACCTCATTCTACACATTGTACATTATCCTATACAGCAGGAATCTTGTTTTATATATATTTAAAATGTTTCTAATTCATGATTCTTTTTTTTCAAATATATGTTTTGTATCTATTTTTTTCATACACATTGTACATATTTTCGCATATATAAGGAACATTTTGTGTACATGTTTAACTTTTTTTCAAATAAATGAACACCATTTTCTTATATTTATATTTAGATGTCTACATTTTCCATATTTTTTTGCTGTACATACTAACATTTTTATACATGTTTAACATTTTCAAATACATTATTAACATATTTTAAAATATATGTTTTGATGTTTACTTTTTTATACACACTGTACATCTTTTTATATACCTGAAACATTTTGTTAATACATGTTTTACATTTTTAAATACATGATTAACATCTTTTTCAAACACGTGTTTTTGAACTTTCTTTCGAATACGTGTTAAGTATTTTTGAAATACAAGTAGACACATTTTTAATAAAACAAAACATGTTTCTTAAACCATGCTGACTTTTTTACATTGTATAAACAATTTTTTTAAAGTCACGCACATAATTTCCGAAACATGTGAACATTTTTCTAATGCAACGTACTTTTTGTTTGAATGGTACAAATATTTTTAGTTACACGAATATTTTATGACATTATATAAATATTTTCTAAGTATGTCATGTACATTTAAAAAAATATGTGATCATTTTCTTAATGTCCCAAACATTTTAACTGTTATCAACCTTTTATAAAACTATGCTTACATATGTTTTATGCCGCGTTAACATTTTTCAAATTCGTGATGTTTAATTTTTTATAAACTAAATTCAAGTTTTTGAATATATGTATTTGGGTTTTTTTTCCAAAAATATGAACACAAAAAAAAATGAATTCTATCTCTCACAGAAGCTCATGTACATCTTTGACTTTTGTCTAATAGGCACGTCCACAAGATTACCAGCAATAGATATTCTTTTTCTAGAATACTAGTAATTGATATTCAATAAAAAAATTGCGAGGAAAACTTTGGATCTATTCATCAACTGTCAAGGTAGTACAGAAAACACCAAAAGTAAAAAGTACATTCAGGTTTGTAGACCACCTATCGATGACTACAAGCACTGGAGCGAGCCGAAGGCGCGACGCTGTCATCGCCCCTCTCTCGTCGGAGCTGGGTAAACCTTGCTGTAGTAGATAGTTGAGAAGTCGTCGTGTTAAGGCCACATAGGACCAGTCAGAAGAGCAACCGCCCGTCGATGAAGAGAAGCATAAATCAGAAGGATCCAACCTGTATACACATGAACACAAACAAACAAAGACTGGACCCAAGTAAATCCACCGAAGACAAACACCAACCGGATCCCGTGAGATCCATCGGAGACAAACCTTCACGCGCCCTCCGATGATGCTATAAACACCACCAGTACAGGGGCTAAGCAGGAAGAATCTTATTCCATCTTCAGAGAGTCCGCCGCCGCCTCATCTCTCCAAGCAAGACACAAACCTTAATAAACTCAAAAAATATCAAAAAACGAAGCCCTCTTGTCGGCAGGGGCCGGGATCCACCGCGCCTTCATGACCCTAAGACCACAGATGACGACGTAGACCGGCGGCAACGCCGCGGGAGGCACAAGAAACGCTATGGCGGCTGGGTGCTCAGTCGAGCCAAAAGGTACGAGCGTCCCGTGTGTATATTGATATTCAAGAATTAATATGCTACGTGCCTTTACTTCTTTATTTCCGAGTTGACGTCAACATGCCCGGTTCAGATTTTCTTTTAACACTGTACAATCAAAGTCGGTTCACATGCCAGGTTGGTTCGCCATGCCCATTTCAGATTTTTTTTCTTGAGTTTTTTTTTTGAGAAATAGAAAATTTTCTTGACTGGCATGCTAGGTGGAGCCGAGTGATTTCTGTTTTAATGGGCCGGCCCAGGATGAGCGACGCACCCACGATAGCAATCGACAGGTTTTGCTAAAAAAAAATCGACAGGAAGAGCGGACGTGCGGGAGAGACGAGCGATGGCTCGATAGGCATCCTCCCCAGGTTCAGATCCCGACGGCATCCTCCGCAGGTTCCAGAACCGCTGACGTGGCGCTCCTCTTCCTCCTCCTCTCGCCTCTCCCATCACCGCCTCGTCTGCCTCAGCGCCGGCGACCGTCGCTCCCGTACCCACACTCCGCCGCAGGGATGGCTCAATGAGGTGACACCCCAACTCATCTCCCTAATCCCCAATTCATCAATCTTGGTGTCATCGGCCGTCGTCGCGCTTCTCCTCGCGTCGCGCGGCGCGGGGACCCCGATCCGTGGAGGGGTAAGGGCGCCGGAGGAGAGCGCGATTGAGGCGAGAATGCGCGAGGAATCCAAGGGATTTCTATATCTGGCTTGATTTCGCATCTCCTTGTTGATCGTCGCAGGTGTGTGTGAGCCGCGTTGATCTGGCTTCTGGTGGAGTGTGAAATGGTGGATTTCCCGGAAGGGTTGCGACGGCTCGCTGCTCTCATGCTCAAGTGCTGCGATCTCGACATACCAAATCGTCCCAAGGGCCTCGAGGATCCTGAGCGTCTGGCAAGGGAAACAGTTTGTATGTTTCTTTGTCTCCAGTTTCTTACCTCCATTTACTGGATCAGCCAATATCTCGTACCTCCATTTATAAATTCCTTGTTGTGCAGTTAGCGTAAATGAGATTGAGGCATTGTATGAGCTGTTCAAGAAGATCAGCAGTGCTGTGGTTGATGATGGTGTGATTAATAAAGTTAGTAAGTTATGCCGATTTCGTTGGGTGTGTAGTGTGGTTGCTGACAACTTGCACTCCCATAGAGCTCAATCTCATACCAAGGCCTTGCCTGTTGTATATGCAGGAAGAATTCCAACTGGCGCTGTTTAAGACTAACAGGAAAGATAGCATGTTTGCTGACCGGGTATGTCTGCGTGGCTTCTGTTTAATGGAGTTATGTTGTCACAAAAAGTCCATGTTGTTTTGTTCGTGATATTCGGTTGGTACTCGTTTTATTTGTTCTTTTGCGCTATTGGTTATTTGGTTCACCTTTCATGTAGCGTTTCGTACTTATATATGGCATGGAAGCATCTTGAATGCAGTATGAACATTGGCAGTGAGGCAGTTTTCCGTGGAGTTATCTAAAACACTATAAGTTTGAGCTTTGAAGTTTTGGTCATTTGCCATGTCACATGTGTTATGTGTTTGGGTTTGCACTCCCACATGTCTCCAGTTGCTGACGCAGCATTTCGGCATTTCACCATGCACTAGCTAACTTTTGAGTAGCTTTATCGTGTCATAAGTTATGGCAGCCTAAAACTAATGCTAATTGAGCTCTAATCTATAATAATGATATAACGAAATAGGAAAAACCTTAAAACAATAAACATACATAGTAGATAAGTACACTTGTGTATCTAAATTATGAATATTTATTCCATCTTATGCTATTATTCCTATATCAATATTATAATGAGAACCAAAATCTGCAAAGGTAGGCTTACTCTAAAAACATGGTTATATATAAATATGAAATAGGCAAATTTGCAAGGACTTAACTTACCACTTCCTGCTGCTGTTACAAATCATTACTTCGTGAACATGGACATATAACACAATTCTTTTTGATGATCTGATGTCAATACTTATTAATGCTGTACTTTAATCTATTTAGGTGTTTGATTTGTTCGACACGAAGCACAATGGGATTCTCGAATTTGAAGAATTTGTGCGAGCTCTTTCTGTATTCCATCCTAATGCACCAGTTGATGACAAAATTGATTGTAAGCCATCATGCTTTATTTATTTATTTTCATTTATTTACCTAGATAATGTGACATGGTTCAGCGAGGATTAAGTCTAGTTTTTCCCTCTTCGATGTGACAATTTTCCAAGACATGGATCTTCAATTATTGCTGCTTAGAAAATGAATATGAAAAGCTAGCTGGCTGTTGACTTCATTGGCAGATGCACACAAACTGTTGTCATTGATATACTCAACGCTGCAATTTAGACGAACTATCATTGGAATCCTAGTGGTTGCAGCTTGCAGCCAGACACTATCTCTTTTAATTTAGTTGTATGTGGAGCACACAAACTGTTATCATTGATATACTCAACCCTGTAATTTAGACGAACTATCATTGGAATCCTAGTGGTTGCAGCTTGCAGCTAGACACTATCTCTTTTAGTTTAGTTGTATGTGGAGACCACCCTGGAAGTGAGGGGCCGAGGGAGGGTGGTGTGTAGATACTTATGGATCCCAGTCTTAGACAGTTCATACACACTCATCTGTTATTACTTGGGCCATGTTGCGTTCAAATTTCTTCTTTGGTTTCTTGCATGCAAGCACACGAATGCCCTTTTGTCTCAATCTCTTCTTGAGTTCTTGTATGCATAGCATTTGCATCGGTCAGAATTTATGCTTGTGTCATACTAAATCATCTGTTCTTCTAATCTTATGCCATATATGAACTACTTGCAGTTGCTTTCAAACTCTATGATCTCAAACAACAAGGTTTCATTGAAAAGCAAGAGGTACTACCTTCATTTTGCCTATTGTGAACTCTTTCTGTTCTCTTGTATTTTGTTATGAGCTAGTAGTCCATTTGTTCATACTGTCAATCGTGTTCCTGTTCAAGGAATTTATTTTAGTGACAGTGAAAAGTAAGTGTGGTGAGAGAGCTATGCGTGTCAGCAATAACTAAATCGAGTTAACCGTGTGAAGCACTCATACATAGAAACTGACGCCCTTCTGCAATCCTTCCATCTTAATGTTACTCCTTTTTTTTGTGCTTGGAGAAAGCATGTCTATATAACATAAAGTTCAGCTAGGAGCAATCACCTTGGGAAAAAGTCATTGTGTGCCTTCTTAATTGTCAGGTGAAGCAAATGGTGGTTGCCACACTTGCTGAATCAGGAATGAACCTTTCTGATGAGGTTATAGAGGGTATTATCGACAAGGTATACTTAGAGTATACTTTTGCTATGATGTATGTCTGTTGAATTTATTCTTTTGCTTAAGGGGGCAATTTTTTTCTTCATCGCTAGACATTTGAGGAAGCAGATACAAAGCACGATGGTAAAATCGACAAGGAGGAATGGCGCAATCTTGTCTTGAGGCATCCATCTTTGTTGAAGAATATGACACTCCCATATCTAAGGTCTGTATGGCTGACCCTGTTTGTCCCCCCCACCCCACAACTTGAGTCAAGTTGTCTTACTGATCAGTACCTACTTCATCTCCGTGGGATACATGTGTGAAGTTCAGCATGCTAAATTCTTAAGGATCGATTTGCTCTGCATTTTCTGATCTCACAGAACATAGCCCATTTAACTTTGGAGTACTATAATTCAACTTGCTCGATTAGCAGAGGGGCACAGCATGTGAATAATATACATGGTTGTAACTCGAAACTAGGTCGAAAATGCTGATGTGGTTCGAGATTAAACATTCAGAGTCAGAAAACAGGTCCCTTTATTTTGCACAGCAGTAACAACAGTTTGATTCCCTTCTTACGGCTTGATTAATAACTGTGGATTTGTTCTAATTATAAAATATTTCATCAACAGGGATATTACCACAACATTTCCAAGCTTTGTCTTCAACTCTCAGGTCGAGGATGCTTGAGAATCCAGTTTCTAGGTTACCACTGAAGCTTGTGAAAGGCCACGGCAGACCATGTCGTAGGTGGACCTTGTGTATTTTTATTTCTTTATTCCTTTTTGGCGATATCCTTCTTGTGCTTTGAACAATTCTTGTAATTTTTTCACTTCTTTAAAATGTGAATTCCCAGCAATCTCCTCGTGTGAGGGCTCTTCTTTTGTATATACCCGAGTATAATCTAGAATTAACTGTTCCTTATGTATAAACGCTCTTCATATACCTAGTTGCTCATGCGAGTAGCAACTGATAATCAGCAGTTATATTTTATCGTTCTACTCTTTCGTTCATTCATTTGGTTGTTCTTGTGGTGTTGCTTGTACTCCCGTGCCATCGTCCAGTTTTAGTGGCTGCATAGCTGGAAGCTTTTCTTTCTTTAAGGTGAAATATACGTTACGACTTTGGTGACGCCTTGATATTCTTCAGGTGAAGCTTTGTCTTTTTCTTTTTACTTTACACATTTGCATTGTTTGGCATGCCTTGTCCGAAGCAAGTGCCTGCATAGGGTGTTTGTGTTGACATGGTTGCTCTTCCTATGTGTGGTGATAATTGCCCATCCTTATGTTTCTTGGTCTTAACATGGCTGTTGGTCATGGTTGGTTACGGTGGTAAGCACCGCTGTGTACATCTTAAGTCAACCTTAGAGCATCTATAGCCGGACTCTGTAAAATCTGCACCCCTAAACGTCCGCCGGCGTGTCCCCAGATAGCTTGCTTCTCATTTGTCCTACTCGGCAAGCACACCCCTAATATTGAAACCCTTGAATCCATGCAGGTCCATCATATATCACAAATTCATCGCCAATTTAGCAATGCAAAATAAAGCACAATTCAACACATGGCAAAAGAAAATATGACAATTGATAAACATGCGATACAAGAATGAATCATTGGGTGTTTGCATTGCGCCCGTTCATCTCCCTTTGCCTCAAGTCACTTATTGCCTTTCGGATCCAAGAGGGAAGCGTTGGCAACATGATCTTCGAATCCTCCGTGTCCGGGGCTAGTTGCAACCTCCCTTTCTCGAGCTCAATTGATCCAAAAGTCTTTGCCTTCTCCAGCTCCTATTTGACATACGCCTCCTTCAAGTCGATTCTCCTTCCGATGCTGCAACTTATTGTTCATCCTCTCCCGCTCCTAACCATCTTTTCTTTTTGCGCATCCAAGAAGAGCTTTCTATCTCCCTTCCTTCTTCTCCTCCTTTGGTGGAGAAAATGCTCTTCCATGTGGGGGACAATTTTGCTCGTTGCAGCGTCACGCACGGCCCTACCCTTCTCCCACTTGTTTCCCATCACTTAGCAGTTCATCTTTGGCGCGGTGGCTTGGCCCTCCTCCCCTCCACCTTCCTCATCTTTGTCATCCAATCCAATAGATTGTTGGGAGCTTGAGCCATCATTTTTCTTCACCTTCTTGTTGTCGTTCTCGAGGTCATCGATGAGCTGTTGTGTAACACCCCGCATGTAACTTTCCATATTTGTAACTCCGACTCTTGCCATTTTCGGCTATGTGATATGATATTCCCTTCGTGGTCGGGTTTTGTTTTCGTTTTGCATTTTGTTCATGTCATGCATTTCATATCATGTCATCATGTGCATTACATTTGCATACGTGTTCGCCTCTTGCATCCGAACATTTTCCCCGTTGTCCGTTTTGCAATCCGGCGCTCCTCTCTCCTCCGGTGCACCCCTCTTGTTTTCTTTCGTGAGCGGGTATCAAACATTCTCGGAATGGACCGAGGCTTGTCAAGTGGCCTTAGTATACCACCCGGAGACCACCGGTCAAGTTTCGTTCCATTTGGAGGTCGTTTGGTACTCCAACGGTTAACCGGGTAACCGCAGATGCCTTCTATGTGTTCCAGCAAAAACCCCCTCAAAAACCAGCCCAAAACCCACCAAAATCTCTTCCATGCTGTAGGTCGTTCGATCACGATCGTGTGGGCGAAAACCGCACCTCATTTGGAGCCTCCTAGCTCCCTCTAGCTATTTAAGTTCATCCCCTCCCGATACAATCTCAGACGAAACCCTAAAATTCGTCCCTCACCGCGCCGGACGTGTCCGTACGCCGGCCGGACACTTCGCGCCGCCGCCCCGGACCACTCGCCGCCCACCACGTGGCACGCCACCACGCACCGCGCCGCCGCGGCCCGCCCGCGCGCGACCGGGCCCCGAGCTGCCGCCCGGCCTCCGCCGTGCCCCGCCGCCGCCTGCATCGCCGTTGCCGTTGCCGCGCGCGCCGCCGCCATTGCCTCGCCGCGCCGCCGCCGTCGCCTCGCCGCGCCGTCGCCGGCCGTCCTCTCCCTCCGGCTACCCGCGCCGTCCTCCTCCTCCCGCGCCGGCCCCGCCGTCTCCTCCGGCCGCCGCGCCCTCCTCCACGCCGGCGAGCGTCGCCCGAGCCCAAGCTCCTTCGCCAGATCCGACCGGGCACTGTAGCGGTTGACTTTAGTCATTGATCTTTCACAATACATGCCCATGTTCAACAGTGCATAACTCCTTGCATGTAGCTCCGTTTCGTGCGTGTAATATATTGAATTGTTCGTCTCATGATGCTCTACATTTTGTTCAATTGCACCATGTTCATTAAAGGTCATCTTGATGCCCAAATCTCTGTTGCAAGAGGGCTAGTTGCTGTTTTCTTCTGGTTCTTATCAGAACTTGGAGATTTGTCATTTTTGTATCATTTAATCTGTGCATCTTATGGGCATGAGCTCTACATGTGTTTTGTTGTATGCCATGCCATCTTTCCAGTGGTGTATGCCATGTATTTTTGTGATCTCTGTGGTGACTAGCACAAGCATGCAAACTAGGCCCCGTAATGTTTCTGATTTCAGGGACGGTGTTTTCTCCGTCCTTGTCTGCTGATATTTTATTGCCATGTAAACTTGATGCTACCGAGAGATACATGCATATTTTGGAGATGTTTACTAAGGATGTTTTATAAATATTGTTGTAATTGATCCATTCCTGCCCTTGTTTGTAATTATGGAGTACCATAGCATGACTCAATCTTGCTCTACTTTTGCTATAAAATATTTCTGGCAGATTCTTAACATGATATGCAATTTGCCAAGCTTATTGTAGTTGATCCATACATGCTATGCTTTTGTTCTTGCCATGGATAGCTTCATAAGCATGCCATCTTGCTGTAGGTATGCTTGCTTTTCCATGAATTGCTTTGCGGTGAGTGCATCAAGCTCACCAAGATGCCTTCATATTATTATTTCTTCCATGCTCTGTTTTCTGCTGTCTGTAACCTGTTAACGAAACTTGCTATGTTTACATGCTTGCCATCATATCTTCTGGTCCTTTTTGGCTTATGGTCAGTAAGGGACTTTTGTCATATGCATTTAGTATAATACTGCCATGCCTTGTTTTGCTATGTTAAGTTCCTGTAGCTTGTTGATTTCGTGCTCTGAACATTGCTACCTGATACTGTTTTCTGCCATGTCCAGTAATTTCACCAAGTCTGTGATCCTGTTATCTTTTGCACTTTTGCCATGCTTGTTTGAGCTTGTTATGTTGTGAACTAGCCATAGCTCAGTGTTCATCTTTTGTCAAGCATCTCCTGTAGATTACTTTCATATGCTTTGTTGCTATTTTGGAGTGCTCTAGCATTGTTGCTTATTGCATTTTAGGTGCTATCATGCTGTTAATCGCAAATTCGTGTCATTCTTGTTTTGCTTCCCATTTGCAAACCGTGCATCCGTTTCCGGTGATCTTTATATCGATTTCGACCGAAATCATCTCATCTTTCCAGTGGCATGCTTGGTTTGCCAAGTTACTGCCTTGTTCATCATTTTCCTCCCGGAGCACGCATATGCATCGCATATCATATCTCGCATATCATACATGTTTTGCATCATGTTGCTTGTGAATTTCTCGTGATTGATTGTGGTTCCATTGCTTGTGTTCTTGTCTTGGGTAGAGCCGGGAGACGAGTTCGTGAACGAGGAACCTGTTGAGTACGCTTACGAGGATCAAGATTTCGACAACTCTGAGAACCTTGCAGGCAAGATGACCACCCCCTCGAAATCACTTCTATCTTTGCTTTGCTAGTTGTTCGCTCTATTGCCATGCTGCGCTACCTATCACTTGCTATATCATGCCTTCCATATTGCCATGTCAGCCTCTAACCATCATTTCCTAGCAAACCGTTGTTTGGCTAAGTTACCGCTTTTGCTCAGCCCTTCTTAAAGTGTTGCTAGTTGCAGGTGAAGTTGAAGTCTGTTCCATGTCGGAACATGGATATGTTGGGATATCACAATATCTCTTATTTAATTAATGCATCTATATATTTTGGTAAAGGGTGGAAGGCTCGGCCTTATGCCTGGTGTTTTGTTCCACTCTTGCCGCCTAGTTGCTGTTATACCGGGATTATGTTCCTTGAGTTTGCGTTCCTTACGCGGTTGGGTGATTTATGGGACCCCCTTGACAGTTCGCCTTGAATAAAACTCCTCCAGCAAGTCCCACCCTTGGTTTTACCATTTGCCACCTAAGCCTTTCCCCCGGGTTTTCGCGAGCCCGAGGGTCATCTTATTTTAACCCCCCGGGCCAGTGCTCCTTCGAGTGTTGGTCCAAACTGAGTAGACTGCGGGGCCCCCTCTTGGAAACTCGAGGTCTGGTTTTACTCGTAGGATGTCTCATCCGGTGTTGCCCTGAGAACGAGATATGTGCAGCTCCTATCGGGATTTGTCGGCACATCGGGCGGCTTTGCTGGTCTTGTTTTACCATTGTCGAAATGTCTTGTAAACCGGGATTCCGAGGCTGATCGGGTCTTTCCGGGAGAAGGTTTATCCTTCGTTGACCGTGAGAGCTTATGATGGGCTAAGTTGGGACACCCCTGCAGGGTATTATCTTTTGAAAGCCGTGCCCGCGGTTATGAGGCAGATGGGAATTTGTTATTGTCCGGTTGTAGAAAACTTGTCACTTGACCCAATTAAAATACATCAACTGCGTGTGTAGCCGTGATGGTCTCTTCTCGGCGGAGTCCGGGAAGTGAACACGGTTTGAGTTATGAATGACGTAAGTAGGAGTTCAGGATCACTTCTTGGTCATTGCTAGATGACGACCGTTCCGTTGTTTCTCTTCTCGCTCTCTTTTGCGTTTGTTAGCCACCATATATGCTTATTGCCGCTGCAGCTCCACCTAAATACACCATCCTTCCCTATAAGCTTAAATAGTCTTGATCTCGCGGGTGTGAGATTGCCGAGTCCTTGTGACTCACAGATTCTACCAAAACAGTTGCAGGTGCCGACGATGCCAGTGCAGATGATGGGGTCGATCTCAAGTGGGAGTTCGACGAGGAACGTGGTCGTTACTATGTGTCTTTTCCTGATGATCAGTAGTGGAGCCCAGTTGGGACGATCGAGGATCTAGCATTTGGGGTTGTCTTATTTTCATCTGGATTTTGACCGTAGTCGGTCTATATGCGTGTATTTTGGATGATGTATGCATTATATTTATGTATTGTGTGAAGTGGCGATTGTAAGCCAACTCTTTATCCCATTCTTGTTCATTACATGGGATTGTGTGAAGATGACCCTTCTTGCGACAAAACCACTATGCGGTTATGCCTCTAAGTCGTGCCTCGACACGTGGGAGATATAGCCGCATCGTGGGCGTTACATGTTGCCACTTTGGTTTTTATAGGATCACAAGTAGGTTTATAGGGGGGGGGGGTTTGATTAGGCTACTTGACCAAATAAAACTTAGCCTTTTCCCAACTTTAGTTCTTGACAACTTTTAGCAATTCACACAAGTTAAGCAACACCCTACACATGCAAGTCTAGATAGTAGGTAGAGGAAAGTAAAGACTTTGCATATGAACATAAAGGAGGGGATTGGAGATATCAAACACAACAAAGACACGGAGATTTTTGGCGTGGTTCCGATAGGTGGTGCTATCATACATCCATGTTGAAGACTTCAACCCACGGGGCAACGGTTGTGCGAGTACACAGATGGCTCCACCCATGAAGGGTCCACGAAGAAGCAACTTTGTCTATGCCATCATGGCTTACGTCCATGAAGGACTAGCCTCACTCGGGTCGATCTTCACGAAGTAGGCGATCTCCTTGCCCTTACAAACTCTTGGTTCAACTCCAAAAGCTTTGGAGGCTCCTAAGTGACACCTAACCAATCTAGGAGACACCACTCTCCAAAAGGTAATAGATGTTTTTGTTGATGATGAACTCCTTGCTCTAGTGCTTCAAAAGATAGTCTCCTCAACACTCAATCACTCTCTCACAGATTTGGCATGGTGTTGGGAGAATGATTGGAGTGGACAACAACTTGGGGAGGCTAGAAATGAAGGATCACATGATTGGAGTGGAATCCCTTGATCTCAACACAAGTGTAGGTGGTTCTCTCTCAGAAAATGGATATGGGAAGTGGTGGCTTCATCCTGGTTGCTCTCGTTGGGAGTAGGTGGTGTGGGTGGGGTATATATAGCTATCACCAAAGATCTAGCCGTTACACAAATTTATGCACAACTTGGGTGGAACCGGGTGAAAAACTCGGTGGGACCAACTCATGTAAAAGGTTTGAACTTCATACGCTTCGGTGAGACCGGATGAATCCACTCGGTGGGACCGATTAGTGATGACCTAAGCACTTTCCAAATCTCAGCAACTTCGATCGTTTTCACTCGGTAATTCCGAAATGAACACAATGGGTTACAGAGAGTTGGCACGCACATTTCGGTGGGACCGGATGTCATCTCAGTGAGACCGAGTTTCTAGGGTTTAGGCAGCGGCTATGTCCAGTGTATCTCGGTGGGTCCGGATGTAAGTGTTCCGGTGAGACCGAGAATAACTTTAGGGTTTTGGACAGATTGGATTGTGAGGGTGTGGCTGAGGGTTTTGGAGCAATATCTTCAAGAACTTGAGCAAATGACTCACGATCAAAACCTCACCCCCTTTTAATAGTATTGGCTTTCCTAAGGACTCAATGTGATCTTGGGTCAGTTAACCAAAAATGTAGAGTCTTGGAGCTTTTGCCAAGCCATGTTCTTTTGTATCTGAGGGGTCCACATTCACATTTCCTTGTCATACCTACATTGAATTTCCTGAAATAATCTTTCAATAGGCATTAGTTCAATGATGTATATGTTGTTATTAATTACCAAAACCGCCAGCCGATTAGTTGCACTTTCAATTTCTCATTCAATTTCAACCAACAATGGAGCATAGTGAATGCCTTCCCCTCTGTTTGTTCATACAAAGTGGCCGCCAAACCCATGTAACAAACAATAATCACTCATGAGAACACAACAAACATAGCCAACAATGCAAATGATGACAATATGAAGTAAGTCAACTTACATGACTCTTGATTCCAACACCTCTTTGGTTCCGGCCAACCATGGAAGAATATTGGCCGCAAAACTTGTTCACGCTCTCTTGGACGATGGGCCATATACGTTGGAGAGAGGCCTCATTGTGGGTGCTATGGATAGGGTTAGGATCCACATATTCCTCGTGTACATGGTAATGCTTGTGGATCTTTTCCCAATAATTGCCGCCCTTTTGCTTAGTTCCACATATAGGGCCAATGCTTGTGGCCAACCAAACTTCACACAAGAAAAGATCCTGCTTGCTTGTCGGACCTCTTATCTTTGGTATCTTTTTTTATGTTTACGAGTGGTCGACGTTTGCCCAACATCATATGTAGGAGAGTTGATATCCCCCAAGTCATAATGCATAGGCTCTTGACCATCATTGATCATGTCCATCATGATAGCCTCCTAAAATGATCATGATCACTAATGATGTATGCAACAAAAAGATTTGATGGCATATGCAATACTAAAATGATTCAATGGCATATGCATCCCTAAATTGATTCAGTGTCATACTGAACAAGCAAACGAATAAATATGAAGAGGGGCAAAAATTATACCGTGTCTTGCTCCGTCATTTCATCGAGCAAGACCTGGGAAGATCCGGAGCCGGCGATTCCTGAAGCTATCCTCGCCCGTTCGAGTTGCGACGAGTCATACACCACCTCTAGCGCCTCCTATTGCGCCCAGCCATGCGTAACTAGCCAATCTTCTAGCTGAACGGAGTCGGTCATGACCAGGGCGGATGGCACCTTCCTTCTAGGTGGTGGGGCGGACGCGAACTTGGTTGCGACCGGAGCGGACACATCGATGTCGGCGTCGACCACCTCCTTGTCTATAGCATCCTTCACCGCTGCTTCCCACTCGCGCTGCTTTCTACGCCGCTCCCTCCAGGTGAATTACTCCGCCTTGCAACTCACCCTCATGACGGGACCCCATGGACAACACTGATGCATCATCTATGTTGTTGGGGGAAGGGGCGGGGTACTCGGCAATGTCATCTATGATGGCTCATATGCGGGCAACAAGGGTGGAGAACGATGATGTCTCGGACGCGAGAAATAGAGGACGGATGCGGGAGGAGGGCGACTGATTTTGGTGGAATATGTCAATTTGGAGGGATTTGGTGTGGGTCGGGTCTATCGAATCTGACACGGCGGACGCGTCCGGGGTGCCCGGACCTCCCCATATCCGCCCGAGATATGGGCTGGGTTTGAGGGGTACTAGACAACCCAAACGTATAGGGCCGGCTTGAGGGGTGATTTCAGCGGTCCGACTGTAGATGTTCTTAAGGTATGATCCACCCAATACTATATAGCAAGCTGAAAATACGCTCAATGCACCCGAGTGCTTAAGACTCCTTTGGGCCAGCTGGAGTCCGTGTGTGAATTGTTTTCTTTTTTTTCTCTCTTCAACCATTCAGATTCATGATTTTGCATTCACATGAAGAGGAGAGAGAAGCACTTGTTTTCTATGTGCTATGGGTTGGTCTTAGTGCAAAGGTTCGGTCTTAAAAGTCAAAACTTTGCAAATTTGACCAAGTATAGGGTGTCTCCAATGTGAAAAAACATGGGTCTTATAAGCCCCAAAATAGCCTTAAGACCCACCCTCAAGCATTGTGAGAAGGGTTCTTAGCAACAAAATCTTAAGACCAGGTCATAGTTCTGAGACCAAGTAATAAGGAATTAAAGAACAATTTCTATTAAGCATGTGGGCTCCACCCTAAGACTCATAGGGGTATTGAGCATTGAAAGAATTCTTGTTTGCTTTAGCACATTGAGTGGGGCCTATTCATTCGTGAGTAAAATTTCTACATCTAGAATTTTTTTGCACGGATAAAATATTAAATACATATCATTTGATAACATCATCGGGCATTTTCTCATGCTGTATATATTAGTATTATTGATATAGATAGTTTCTCTATAATCTTGATCAGGTTAACGAATCTTGACTTTTGAAACATCTATGTGCACTGTATTATGAAACAAAGCTTCACACACATTTTTAGCTCACCTTTTTGCATTATAAGTAATCTCTACAGACATGCTCAATGTTCTAATTAATTTCAGAAATTGTTTTGAGCTACAATTAACAATCAATTCAATCCACTACTAGTCAAAACTAGTTAAGATCAAGCAATCACAAGCAAATTGCAAAGTATCCAATGAATCCTATTTTAATAGTTCAAATTCGAAAACTGAGAAATTTTGGGATATAAGGGAATCTCCTACGCCGTCCCTCAAATCGCCCGCAAATGTTCGGGCCAAGACGTCTGGATGTTTTTTGCCATCCATAGCGGTGCCCCAAATATCCGTGGACGTGTTCGCTCGTTCGAATTTTCGCAAAATGGTTTTGAGGGGGAGGGGGAGGGGGTTGCAGGCATCCGGACTCATGCCACGCTCGGCTTCACCCAAAGTCATCGCCGCACATTCTGTTCTAGAACAGTCACTGCGCATTTTCATGGCGGTCTGCCACTCCAAAGAGGACGTGACTCAATGGCCTTGATGCCGGTCAGAGCGACGTAATCAGACGGGAGGGAAGCACTTCTTCAATGCGGATGTGGCGTCCGAAAATCCTATTCCGGCCGTTCTGTCGGATTGAAGCGGCGTCTCTACGCATGCCCCGACTATTTAAGCAGTCCTTTGGTGTCCCAAAATGCATCTCATCTCTCGTACCCCATTGCCTGGCTCCTCTCATATCTACGCACCACCGTCACCTCTCCTCTATCCTCTGTAGTGATGGCAAGTCCGGCTAGAGCGGCTGGTTTTTTATGCAGGCGGGTGGATCTGGCTCTCCCTCCGAATCGGCGTGCCACCGCCAACATTCTGCAGGACCTTCCATCTCCACCACCCTGATTGACAAGGAGGAGATCATCCTATATCCGGCGACGAGGAGGACCAGGCACAACCGCCCTCCTTCCGGAGGCAGGCGCTACAGACGAGGAGTACCAGGCCCATCTGGCGCCTCCCTCGTCGCCTGTCCACCGCGTGAAGGAGGAGCCATCGTCGCTGCCTCGCCACTGCGTCAAGCAGGAGCCCCTCCCCTCGGCGCGGCCCTGACATCGAAATTTGAACGTCGCGTCAAGGGCGAGGTAGCGTCATCGCCATCCTTCTTCTGTCACAGCAAGGAAGGGTGCCACCGTCACCGCCTTGTCGGTGCCCGGTTGCCGTGAAGCAGGAGCCCTCCTCAGCATCCGCGAACACGCGCAGGCGCCTCCTGCAATACCTCGGCCGCGAAGGCGGCGTTACCACGTCGACCAAGGAGGATCGAGCAGTGTTCGCGACGTCATGCCGGACTGGGTCGGACACCTGCTCGTGGAGGCCTGGGTCCTCGGCCGGTCCAGGACCACCGCAGAGACGCCAGTGTGGTGCTGGCTCCGTCCCACTGACCAACTCGTCAAGATCGGCGTGGTCGAGTCGCTGCGCGCGGCTCTCGTCCACAACAAGAGCAAGACGAGGGGCGGGTGCATCTTACCGCGTCCACAACCTACAAGGCCATGCCGCAGCGGTGGAGGAAGCCGAGCGGCTGCACCGCGAGTGACACGCGGTGGTCAATCAGGGTTGTCACTGCCCCTACGTGACTTTCTGCCATCGGAAGGACCACTACGACGACAACAGAGTAGACGACAACGACGGTCCAGCTGGCCAGGGCGGTCATGCGTACGAGGTTATCATCCGGGACCTCGCATAATATTTTTTAGGTATTGAAAAATTTAGTTGAACAGACAAAATATCATCGGGTTTATGTAAATATCATCTCCACGATGGACGGAGGGCGTGGGAGATGCCTAACACGTTGTATCTCTACTTCTAAGTCAAACACCTAATTCCTCGCAAAAAAAAAACACGCACTGTATTTCCCATATGCTATTGGGAACTTGTGTACTCTCACGTGCACCAGAGATTGGCCAATAGCGATGGAGTTTGTTACAGGAGACGTGACACGGGTGACCATGGAGTCCAAGGCGACAGATTCACCATCTTAGGTTCTCCCCTTCCTCCCCACTTTAGGCAGATTCCAACACGCACTACCATGGCTTGGTTCTAATCCACATTTTGGATAAAAGCAAAGAACAAGATTAGAGCAATCCACATCATGGGCATCACCGTCTTTTCCTCACAAAATAGAAAATAGGCAACATTGTTCTTCCCTCACAAAATAGAAAATTAATATCATTGTATTTCCCTCACAAAATTAGCATTACTGTCTTCCCCCTTCAAACAAATATATAGAAAACATTTGTTGTGGCAGTCTTTTGAATAATTTCACGTCTTGACGATGAATACCGAAAATGAGAGGGGATATAGAGTTTTGATGTACCTACCATTTTGGAATTAGTCCCTTGCTGGCGGTGCCACTGCTTGATTCCTCGTATCGCTATACCAATAGAAGCATGACAAGTTGCTATTTTTTTTAGAAAAGGAGGTTGAAACCCCACCTCTGCATCAATGTACATAGTAATTTTTATTAAAGTTGACGAAAATCGTCAACAAGCATAGTACTTAACATAGGTAAGTAAAATCATTACAAGATGTGAATTTAACACCTAGCACTAAGTCGATTTCTTCCATAACAACGCCTTTAAGAAGGAATAAACGCCCTCATGCCGCTGACGCCACATCGAGTCGAAGATGACTAGACAAGGATTTTCATCCTGTTTACCAAGACGAATGACTGAAGGCCAGTATATCAGTAAGGAGACAACGCCTCCAACAAGGTAACGACGCAATTTGCCGCCGCTGAGCCTAACCAATCAAGGTCAGAACAAGAGTTCTTGCCTCGAACATGAAGTAGTGTTCTAAGCACCATTTTGATGATGAATCTTCTGGTAGTCACGCCATCTAGTACTCCATGTTAGGCTGAGATGGAGCTAGCAAAAGGGTGTGTCATCTTCCCACCAACTACCATCACCCCGACTGTTGCGTGGTCGTCCATGTTGTGGTGTGGATTTGACTGTTACCACTCCACACCCACGCGGACCAGCCTGTAACATCCACCCCGACCCCGGGGCCGATGCCCCAGTTTCCTCTGCATGAGCCGAGGCCGATGCTACTCACGATAGAGTGTTTGGATTCCCGAAGAGGAAGGGTGATGTAGCACAACAGAAGGAATTATCTCCCTCAGTTAAGAACCAAGGTTTATCGAACCAGTACGAGGTAGCACACGAACAATTTTAGCAACACCCACACACAAATAAAACAATTGCTTGCACCCAAAGAAAGCAAGGTGGTCGTCACTCGCCTTGTTCCTGCCGGTTACAAGATTAAAAGCAAATAGTGATATGAAGAGCGGTAGAAAGTAAAGAACAAATAAAAGAGCAATATTGGAGACTTTAGTATTGATGGAGAATAGACCCGGGGGCCATAGGTTCACTAGTGGCATCTCTCCCGAAAGCATAGCAATGGTGGGTAAACAAATTACTGTTGGGAAATTGGTAGAATTTCGCATAGTTATGATGATCATCCATGGCATAATAATTACATAGGCAGTACGTTCGTCATAAGTACATCGTTAAACTTACCGACGCCTACTACTATTACTCCATCCCAAGACCGTTATCTAGTAATGCATCTCAAAGTATTAAGTTCATACAAACAGAGTAACACAATAAGTATGATGACATAATGTAGATAGAATAAGATCAATTAGTATGATCGAACCCCGTCGTTTTATCCTTAGTAGCAACAACACAATACATGCCTTGGCCCTTTCTGTCATTGGGCTAGATCACCACAAGGTTGAACCCAGTACTATGCACCACTCCCTGTGAAGATCTACTCATCCAATTGGCCAAAGAAGACTTATAGATCGGAAAGTATACATAGATATAAAATTACGCAGAAGAAAGGATTCAAGAAATTCAAAATAGTTCAACATATAATCTGATCATAATCCCAAAATTCATCGGATCCCAACAAACACACCGCAAAAGATTACATCGGATTGCTCTTAGAGAAGATAATTGTATTGAAGATCATGAGAGAGAGAGAGAGCCATCTAGCTACTACTATAGACCCGTAGGTTCTGAAGGAACTACTCACACATCATCATGGAGGCAGCAAGGTTGATGAAGATAGCCTCCCCAATGATTTCCCCCTCCAGCAAAGCACCGAAAAGGGCTCCAGATGGGATCACAGAAGAACAGAGGCTTGCGATGGTGGAATAATTGTTTCGGGTCTCGCTCTGAGGGTTTCAGAATATATGTAAATTTATAGGCCTGGAATTAGGGCAAACGGAGCCCCGAGAGGGGACCACATGTCAGGTCGGCGCCCCCTAGGCCGCACCCCTGGCTTGTGGGCTCCTGTAGGTGTTCTGGTCCTCCCTCGAAGCTTCTAGGGTCTCTTATGTTCCAAAAAATCACCTTAAAGTTTCATCATCTTTGTACTTCAGTAGGTATGGTTTTTCCGCGGAACACAAAATATGCAAAAAAAAACAAGAAGCGACACTAGGGACTAGATTAATAGGTTAGTCTAGAAAAATAATCTAAAATGGCATATAAAGCATACAAAAGTGATAATATAATAACATTTAATAATAAAAATTTATAGATTGTAGACATATCAGCATCCCCAAGATTAATACTTGCTAGTCCTCGAGTAGGTGAATGATAAAAAAAGAACTTTCGATGTTGAATGCTACCTAACATGTACTTAATCAAGTAATGCATTTGTGATATGAATATCGGGAAACGAGTGATTCAAGGGAATAGTCTATCAATTTGACATCAAAACAATAACACACAAGCATATTAGCAAACAATTATTGCCTTTCAAAATAAAAATGCTAAAAAACATTTATCCCTACCCACTTAATCATGTAAGCATGGCATACTCAGTCTTCCTAACATAAGATATCAATCATGAACAAATCAGTGCCAAACCAAGCAATTAAATCATACTTTTTCTCGCTTCAGCTTTTTCAACTCCCATGCAATACTTGAGCGTGAGCCAAGGACTTAGCACTTTGGATGGAAAAGATAATGATGATGGGGGTTTATAAGGGAAGACGAAAAGGTAAAAAAGTCTCACGTCAACGAGGCTTGGTCGTTAGGCAATGGAGAGGTCTTACAATTGATGTCAATGCGAGGAGTAGGGATTGCCATGCAATGGATGCACTTGATCAGTAAGTGTATGAAAGCTCTCTATCTAAAACTAAGTGGGTGTGCATCCTCACAAATGATGTATTGGTTATTTCTAATGAATAAAGCTTCGTTTTATTTCAAAAAAAAGTGGGTGTGCATCCAACTTACTTGCTCATGAAGACCTCGAGCATTTGAGGAAGCCCGTCATCATAATATGCAAGTCAAGTTCTAATAATGCAAAAATCCCACTAGTATATGAAAGTGAAAATCATGGAGAGTCTCTATATGAAATACATGGTGCTACTTTGAAGCACAAGTGTAGAAAAAGAATAGTGTGCCCCTCTCTCTTTATCTCTATTTTTTCTTTTCTCTCCTTTTTTTGAATGGCCTCATGGACCTCATCCCCACTTTTCCAGGACTCATAAGTCTCCTCTAATTCATTTCCTCATGTAGGGGCACACTCTAATAATGATGGTCATCACACTTTTATTTTACTTATAACTTATAAACATATTGAACAATATGATGACTACAAATGAAGGCCTCTAACAGTGTACCAAGATATGAAATGATCTAGCGTAACATGTATTATAATGATGAATGATGGCCTTGCCACAACTATCATGTCAGCTCTATATGTTCATGCAAAGCAATATGACGAATGAATGCTCAAGTCATATAAATATTAACAATGGAAGTTGCATGGAAATACATCTCGGAATGAATATGGAAATGCTATGATAGGTAGGTATGGAGGCTATTTTGAGGAAGGATATAATAAGGCTTATGTTGGGAAACGTTGCATGGAAAACAAAAAAAAATTCTACGCACACGCAAGATCTATCCATGGAGATGCATAGCAACGAGGGGGAGAGTGTGTCTACGTACCCTCGTAGACCGTAAGCGTAAGCGTTTGTTAACGTGGTTGATGTAGTCGAACTTCTACGCGAGCCAACCGATCGAGTACCGAACATACGGCACCTCCGTGTTCAGCACACGTTCAGCTCGGTGATGTCCTTGCCTTCTTGATCCAGCAAGACGGTGAAGTAGTGCATGAGTTCCGACAGCACGACGGTGTGGTGACGGTGGTGGTGATGCTATCTTCGCAGGGCTTCGCCTAAGCACTACGAAAATATGACCGAGGGACTAAACTGTGGAGGGGGGGCGCCGCACACGGCTAAGCAATTGTCGTGGTTATGTGTGGAGCCCCCCTCCCACATATATATAGGTGGGGGGGAGGGGGGAGAGGCCAAAAGGCACCCCAAGTAGGACCAAATCCTACTTGGGCTCCTGCCTTTGGCCGCCCCTTCCATATTTGCTTTCGGGAGAAAGGAAAGGGGGGAGAGAAAGGAAGGGGGAGGCCGTATCCCCCCTTTCCTTTCCTCCCCTAGGCCGGCTGCCATAGGAGGGGCGCGCTAGCCCCTTGTGGGCTGGTGTGCTCCCCTCTTTTGGCCCATATAGCCCATATACTTCCAGGGGTTGCCCGGAACCCCTTCCGGTGATCCAATAACTACCCGGTGCATTCCGAAACTCTTCCGATGTCCGAATATCATTGTCTATATATCAATCTTTACCTCCGGACCATTTCGGAGCTCTTCGTCATGTCCGTGATCTCATTGGGGACTCCGAACAACATTTGGTCACCAAATCATATAACTCATATAACACTATATCGTCAACGAACGTTAAGTGTCCGGACCCTACGGGTTCGAGAACTATGTAGACATGACCGAGACACCTCTCCGGTCAATAACCAATAGCAGAACCTGGATGCCCATATTGGCTCCTACATATTCTACGAAGATCTTTATCGGTCGGACCTTATGACAACATATGTAATTTCCCTTTGTTCATCGGTATGTTACTTGCCCGAGATTCGATCGCGGTATCTTCATACCTAGTTCAATCTCGTTACCGGCAAGTCTCTTTACTCGTTCCGTAATACATCATCTTGCAACTAACTCCTTAGTCAATTTGCTTGCAAGGCTTCTTATGATATGTATTACTGAGAGGGCCCAGATATACCTCTCCGATACTCGGAGTGAAAAATCCTAATCTCGATCTATGCCAACTCAACAAACACCTTTGGAGATACCTGTAGAGCATCTTTATGATCATCCAGTTACGTTGTGACGTTTGATAGCACACAAGGCATTCCTCCGGTATCCGGGAGTTGCATAATCTCATAGTCGAAGGAATATGTATTTGTCATCAGGAAAGCAATAGCAATAAACTGAACGATCAATATGCTAAGCTAACGGATGGGTCTTGTCCATCACATCCTTCTCCTAATGATGTGATCCCATTATAAAATGACAACACATGCCTATGGTTAGGAAACCTTAACCATTTTTGATCAACGAGCTAGTATAGTAGAGGCTCACTAGGGACACGGTATTTATTTATGTATTCACACATGTATTTAAGTTTCCAATCAATACAATTCTAGCATGAATAATAAGCCTTTGTCATGAATAAGGAAATATAAAATGACAACTTTATTATTGCCTTTAGGGCATATTTCCTTCAGCCTCCCACTTGCACTAGAGTTAATAATCTAGATTACATTGTAATGAATCTAACACCCATGGAGTCTTGGTGCTGATCATGTTTTGCTCGCGGAAGAGGCTTAGTCAACGTGTCTGCTATGTCTCCATCCTTGACCTTTTCATGAATGGAGTTGAAGCTTCTCTTGATGTGTTGGTTCTCTTGTGAAACTTGGATTCCTTCACCAAGGCAATTGCTCCAGTGTTGTCACAAAAGATTTTCATTGGACCCGATGCACTAGGTATTACATCCAGATCGGATATGAACTCCTTCATCCTTCATGTACTACTTCCGAAGTAGCTACGTACTCCGCTTCACACATAGGTCCCGCCACGACGCTTTGCTTGGAGCTGCACCAACTAGCAGCTCCACCATTCAATATAAATACATATCCGGTTTGTGACTTGGAGTCATCCGGGTCAGTGTCGAAGCTAACATCGACGTAACCATTTACGACGAGCTCTCCGTCACCTCCATAAACGAGAAACACAACCTTGGTACTTTTCAGGTACTTCAGGATGTTCTTGACCGCTGTCCAGTGACCCACTCCTGGATTACTTTGGTACCTCCCTACCAAACTTATGGCAAGGCACACATCAGGTCTGGTACACAGCATAGCATACATGATATAACCTATGGCTGAGGCATAGGGAATGACTTTCATTTTCTCTCTATCTTCTGCAGTGGTCGGGCTTTGGGTCTGACTCAATTTCACACCTTGTAACACAAGCAATAACCCTTTCTTTGAGTGATCCACTTTGAACTTTTTCAAAACTTTATCAAGGTATGTGCTTTGTGAAAGTCCTATTAAGCGTCTCATCTATCCCTATAGATCTTGATGCCCAATATATAAGCAACTTCACCGAGGTCTTTCATTGAAAAATTCTTATTCAAGTATACTGTTAGGCTATCCAGAAATTCTATATCATTTCCAATCAACAATATGTCATCCACATATAATATCAGAAATGCTACAAAGCTCCCACTCACTTTCTTGTAAATACAGGCTTCACCATAAGTCTGTATAAAACCATATGCTTTGATCACCTCATCAAAGTGTATATTCCAACTCCGAGATTCTTGCACCAATCCATAGATGGATCGCTGGAGCTTGCACACTTTGTTAGCACCTTTAGGATCGACAAAACCTTCTGGTTGCATCATATACAACTCTTCTTTAAGAAATCCATTAGGGAATGCAGTTTTGGCGTCCATTTGCGAGATTTCATAATTATAAAATGCAGCAATTTCTAACATAATTCATACAGACTTAAGCATCGCTACTGGTGAGAAAATCTCATCGTAGTCAACCCCTTGAACTTGTCGAAAACCTTTCGCGGCAAGTCTAGCTTTGTAGATGGCAACATTACCATCAGCGTCCGTCTTCTTCTTGAAGATCCATTTATTCTCAATCGCTCGCCGATCATCAGGCAAGTCCACCAAAGTCCATACTTTGTTCTCATACATGGATCCTATCTCAGATTTCATGGCCTCAAGCCATTTATCAGAATCTGGGCTCATCATAGCTTCTTCATAGTTCGTAGGTTTGCCTTGGTCTGGTAACATGACTTCCAGGACAGGATTACCGTACCACTCTGGTGCGGATCATGCTCTGGTCGACCTACGAGGTTCAGTAGCAACTTGATCTGAAGTTTAATGATCATGATCATTTGCTTCCTCTCTAGTTGGTGTATGCATCAAGGGAACGGTTTTCTGTGATGTGCTACTTTCAATTTCGAGATAAGGTACAATTACCTCATCAAGTTCTACTTTCCTCCCACTCACTTCTTTTGAGAGAAACTCTTTCTCTAGAAAGGATCCATTCTTGGCAACAAAGATCTTGCCTTCGGATCTGTGGTAGAAGGTGTACCCAATTGTTTCCTTAGGGTATCCTACGAAGACGCACTTCTCCGATTTGGGTTCGAGCTTATCAGCCTGAAGCCTTTTGACATAAGTGTCACAACTCCAAACTTTAAGAAACGACATCTTAAGTTTCTTGCCAAACCACAGTTCATACGGTGTCGTCTCAACGGATTTACAGTGCCCTATTTAACATGAATGCAGCTGTCTCTAATGCATAACCCCAAGACGATAGTGGTAAATCGGTAAGAGACATCATAGATCATACCATATCTAATAAAGTACAGTTACGACATTCGGACACACCATTACGCTGTGGTGTTCCAGGTGGCGTGAGTTGTGAAACAATTCCACATTTTTTTAAATGAAGGTCAAACTCGTAACTCAAATATTCGCCTCCGCGATCAGATTGTAGAAACTTTAGTTTCTTGTTACGATGATTCTCTACTTCACTCCGAAATTCTTTGAACTTTTCAAATGTTTTAGACTTGTGTTTCATCAAGTAGATATACCCATACCTACTCAAATCATCTGTGAAGGTCAAAAAATAACGATACCCGCAAATGTTTTAGACTTGTGTTTCATCAAGTAGATATACCCATACCTACTCAAATCATCTGTGAAGGTCAGAAAATAACAATACCCGCCGCGTGCCTCAACGCTCATCGGACCGCATACATCGGTATGTATTATTTCCAATAAGTCATTAGGTCGCTCCATCGTTCCGGAGAACGGAGTTTTAGTCATCTTTCCCATGAGGCATGGTTCGCAAGTATCAAATGATTCATAATCAAGTGATTCCAAAAGTCCATCTGCATGGAGTTTCTTCATGCGCTTTACACCAATATGACCTAAACAGTAGTGCCACAAATAAGTTTCACTATCATTATCAACTTTGCATCTTTTGGCATCAGTATTATGAATATGTGTATCACTACGATCAAGATTCAACAATAACAGACCATTCATCAAGGGTGCATGACCATAAAAGATATTACTCACACTAATAGAACAACCATATTCTCCAATTTAAATGAATAACCGTCTCGCAATAAACAAGATCCAGATATAATGTTCATGCTCAACGCCGGCACCAAATAACAATTATTGAGGTCTAAAACTAATCCCGAAGGTAGATGTAGAGGTAGTGTGCCGACGGCGATCACATCGACCTTGGAACCATTCCCGACGCGCATCGTCACCTCGTCCTTAGCCAATCTTCGTTTATTCCGTAGCTCCTATTCCGATTTACAAATATGAGCAACCAAACCAATCAAATACCCATGCGCTACTACGAGCATTAGTAAGGTACACATCAATAACATGTATATCAAATATACCTTTGTTCACTTTGCCATCCTTCTTATCTGCCAAGTATTTGGGGCAGTTCCGTTTCCAGTGACCACTCCCTTTGCAGTAGAAGCACTCAGTTTCAGGCTTGGGTCCAGCTTTGGGTTTATTCCCGGGAGTGGCAACTTGCTTGCCATTCTTCTTGAAGTTCCCTTTCTTTCCCTTGCCTTTTTTCTTGGAACTAGTGGTCTTGTTAACCATCAACACTTGATGCTCCTTCTTGATTTCTACCTCCGCGGCCTTAAGCATTGCGAAGAGCTCAGGAATCGTTTTATTCATCCCGTGCATATTATAGTTCATCACGAAGCCTTTGTAGCTTGGCGGCAATGATTGAAGAACTCTGTCAATAACACTATCAACTGGAAGTTGAACTCCCAGCTGAGTCAAGTGGTTATGATACCCAGACATTTTGAGTATGTGTTCAGTGACAGAACTGTTCTCCTCCATTTGCAGCTATAGAACTTGTTGGAGACTTCATATCTCCCAACTCGGGCATTTGTTTTAAATATTAACTTCAACTCTTGATACATCTCATATGCTCCATGATGTTCAAAAAGTCTTTGAAGTCCCGGTTCTAGCGTCAAGATCTTCACTGTGTGCAGAGGCTGGGTCAAGCTTGTGGGAATCATTTTCTGGATGACATGCGAACATATAGATCAACAAAAATTAGATAAAAGTGTGATGTCCAATAATATATAAGAAGGAGAATAAAAAGACTGTTGTACCTGAACGGATAATGATCCAGTAACAAGTTCGTTGAATTCAGCACATGAATAGCCCAACACTGTCAATTTCGGTGCGTGAATGACCCTGATTCTTGCTGGACCTAATTTATCAAGCACATACAATCTCTCGAGGAAAGGCACATTCTCAATGACCATATCGTGAAACACCTCAACTGACATCCTTGGGCGGCGCCAGCAATGCACATAAATCACACGCACATTCGTCAAGGTGATGTGGAGGCTGCTGAACCCATCCATCACCTGAAGACGAAGGTACTCGAGCGATGTACAACTGACGAGCAGGCGCTCCAAATCCTCCTTCGAGATGCGGACGGCAATGAGCTCGAGGTGCTTAAGTTTAGGGAGATGAACAGCGCGCGCGGCATCAATCCGTGGGAAAATGCACTGCTTGAATGTAGCACGGCGCAGCGTGGGCATGAGCCGGAGCACGGACGCCCAACTATAAAGTTGAGCTCCTCTAGCTGATCTAGGGTTGGGGATAGGAGCTAGTAGTGAAACCTGGGTTCGGCCTTGTAGTGGGGACTGAACCTACCGATAGCAAGACGTTTGACCGGCCCAGGGTGCGTGGCGAGGACGTGGGACAATGCGTCCAGGCATCGCTGCTCCCCGCTACAAAACTCTTGGTCGACGGTGAGATCCAAGGGGTGGAGTTCCAGAGAGGGCGCCACCGCCGCGAGAGGACCACTACAAAAAAAGACACTTCCGTGATGATACGTGTTTGTCACAGTAGGTCACGTTTTCTGTCATGCATGTACATCCATGACAATTTATGACAGAATCAAGATAGTCATACCTGTGCTGTCGTAGAAGTGTTCTATGACATTACCAAAATTATCATCACGGAAGTGTCCACTTCCATGATGATAAATCGCGCGTCATAGAAGTGCTTTCGTCAAGGGTGACCGACACGTGGCATCCACCATAACGGGACGCCGTTAAGATATCGGGTCCGGTTTTGGATCTGATAACCCGCTAACAGCCACGACCAATGCCAATTTTCCACGTGTAAAATTCTCATTGGCTGACGAAACCACGTGTCAGCTCCGCGTTGGCACAGGTGTCACTCATCCAATGGGCGAGATGCGCCTACGATATGTTGACACGTGGACCGGCCCAAAAGTGGCCCATAAAGATTAAATGGGGCGGCCCAACTAAAGGCCCACAAGATTTAGCGGGCCATAATGGGCCGACGCAGCTAAAGGCCCACAAGATTTTGCAGACCATAATGGGCCAGCCCAGCTAAAGGCCCAACATTCTCAGTTAAAGCCCGTACGGCTAGTGTCAAATCGGCCCGTCAACGCCCGTCCTAAACTTGTCATCATCGCGGCCCATTGTCACTTCTGGCCCGTTAACAGTCCGCTAAGAATTTGGGCCGAATTACGGCCCGGTGTGTTTCCGCCCTGTTAAAGGTCCTGCTTCATTTTGGTCCATTTATAGGCCATTGAAACTTTCGGCCCATAAACGACCGTGAAGGATATGGGTCATATTTGGCCATGTCTGACATTCGGCCTGTTAGAGGCCCACTACATATTTGGGCCACTTTCACCCTGTTGTGAGTTTCGGCTTGTTAACGTCGGACGAAATCCACGGGCCATATGTGGCCCAACGCCACATCGGTCCTACTAACGACCCATGTAAAAATGACACTAATCAATCCTGATCGAACTTCCGGCCTGTTAAAGGCCCGTGTAGTAGGTCGGCGCATTTATGGCCCGTCTGAATTTCGGCCTATGGACGATCCACATTGTAAATGGGCCACCATTTCGGCCTGCTAAGACCAGTGGGTTATTTGGCACAATCAGGGCCCAATCTTACTTTCGGCCTATTAAAGGCCCATATTTTTTATGGGCTCGAGATATTTACACATGTAAACGGCCTATTATTACTGAGGGCCCAAATTATGTTTAGGCCTATTAAAGGCCCACTATGGGCACAGGCCTACCAGAAAAATACGAAAGCTTATGTTGATTTAGGCCCAGATATTTTTAGTGGGCTACATGCAAATTTCGGCCCAGAATCGTTTTTAGCTCAATTGGAATGGGGCCGACGATTGTTGGCATGTTGGGCTCCTACGAAGCTTTCGGCCGAATACATTACTAAGATAAACCTACACTATACAAAGATAGCGTCGTAATTACTGTAGCCTTTGGCAGCATCATAAATGTTGTATCACAACAAAATAAATTCCAACCATACAACAAAAGGCCTGTTGGCATAAAGTTTACAGTCCTTGCAGATAAAAGCACCATCAGATGTATAGAAGCACAAATCATTTGACCTGAGTGCTTATGTTTCAGGCTGTAGAATCTGATGGAGCAGCACGATCTTCCCCTTTTTCGCCATTGCTCTTGAACAATGAAGCAAATGTCTAATAGTCTGGTTTCAAAACCATTCATATCTTCACGACATTTGTCAACCACTATTTTTGTTTCTGACACAACGTCCATTAGGGATTCCACTTGTGTCTGGAGCACAGATATATCACTCTGTCTAGCCGGAAGATTTTGTTCAGTAGGCGATATGGACAAGGTTACCTTGACAACCAACCCAGAATTACGCAGGAAGGTGCTTTTTGCACTGTTAGTGGAGAGATACTAACGCACTGCAGCAAGAGGTGACATTGTGCCTGTGGTAGCCTCGTCACCTTCAGGTGGTTGTGGCTGTTCAATCATTTGTTCCATAGCTTGCTGAAAGTTTGAACTTGTAGATTAGTGTATCAGATAAGTTACTAATGAGACAAAAACAAACAAAGTAGGTTTCACGTTTATACATAACTTATTTTGCTGAACTACTGTAATACATTAGCATGTATTGTAGTGCCAACTACATAATAAAATCACTTTCTTAACATATGTCCATGTAGCATGCCTACTGTATTGTCTATTTCCTCACATTCGTTGACATCTAAGGATAAAGAGACATGGTTTAAAGTAGGATGAACATAGTATGACATCATTCATATCATGGGCAAACAGATATAAAACAAACATGCTATTGTATCATTGTGTGCGCACGTGAACATCACAACTAGATTACAGATCAAGACCAAAAGAATATCCTTCATCTCTTTTAAACCATGTAAGGTGAAATGATACGTTAAGACAACTGTGTATAAAAGTGAACGGAGTAACTGACATTGGCTGCAAACCAAGCAGTTAAATGAACACATCACAGTACCAATCAGTTCAAAGGCAGGAGGAGTAAGGACTTACAACAGCGGCCTGAACTGGTGTGCTCATGCCCTTCATCTTGCTGGTGTGGCAATCCTTGAATATTTGCACTGCATTCGGTTCAGGTTCTTTTTGGTCCGCACGGGTTTTCCTCTGCATTTGGAACAAGTCAATATAGATACGATAATATGGCATGGAAAAAATAAGGAAGTAGCAGCTATTTACAAGAGCCTCGCAGTGTGCAATATAGCTACGAGATCATGTTATCTGTTGGAATTTTACTTTAGAACGGTTGGTTTTGTTCTTCAAACAGTTAGCTGATATCTACTACACAACCTTCTTCTTGTAGACGTTGTTGGGCCTCCAAGTGCAGAGGTTGTAGGACAGTAGCAAATTTCCCTCAAGTGGATGACCTAAGGTTTATCAATCCGTGGGAGGCATAGGATGAAGATGGTCTCTCTCAAACAACCCTGTAACCAAATAACAAAGAGTCTCTTGTGTCCCCAACACACCTAATACAATGGTAAATTGTATAGGTGCACTAGTTCGGCGAAGAGATGGTGATACAAGTGCAATATGGATGGTAGATATAGGTTTTTGCAATCTTAAAATATAAAAACAGCAAGGTAACTAATGATAAAAGTGAGCACAAACGATATTGCAATGCTAGGAAACAAGGCCTAGGGTTTATACTTTCACTAGTGCAAGTTCTCTCAACAATAATAACATAATTGGATCATATAACTATCCCTCAACATGCAACAAAGAGTCACTCCAAAGTCACTAATAGCGGAGAACAAACGAAGAGATTATTGTAGGGTACGAAACCACCTCAAAGTTATTCTTTCGGATCGATCTATTCAAGAGTTCGTACTAGAATAACACCTTAAGACACATATCAACCAAAACCCTAAAGTCACCTAGATACTCCAATGTCACCTCAAGTATCCACGGGTATGATTATACGATATGCATCACACAATCTCAGATTCATCTATTCAAACCAACACAAACTACTTCAAAGAGTGCCCCAAAGCTTCTACCGGAGAGTCAAGATGAAAACGTGTGCCAACCCCTATGCATAAGTTCACAATGTTACGGAACCCGCAAGTTGATCACCAAAACATACATCAAGTAGATCACGTGAATATCCCATTGTCACCACAGATAAGCACATGCAAGACATACATCAAGTGTTCTCAAATCCTTAAAGACTCAATCCGATAAGATAACTTCAAAGGGAAATCTCAATCCATTACAAGAGAGTAGAGGGGGAGAAACATCATAAGATCCAACTATAATAGCAAAGCTCGCGATACGTCAAGATCGTGCCAAATCAAGAACATGAGAGAGAGATCAAACACATAGCTACTGGTACATACCCTCAGCTCCGAGGGTGAACTACTCCCTCCTCATCATGGAGAGCGCCGGGATGATGAAGATGGCCACCGGTGAGGGATCCCCCCTCCGGCAGGGTGTCGGAACAGGGTCCCGATTGTTTTGGTGGCTACAGAGGCTTGCGGCGGCATAACTCCCGATCTATTCTGCTCTCCGATGTTTTTAGGGTATATGGACATATATAGGCGAAAGAAGTCGGTCAGGGGAGCCATGAGGGGCCCACGAGGGTGGGGGCCCGTCCAGGGGGGCAGGCGCGCCTCCCTGCCTCGTGGCCACCTCGAAGCTTCCCTGACGTCTACTCCAAGTCTCCTGGATTGCTTCCGTTCCAAAAATAACTCTCCCGAAGGTTTCATTCCGCTTGGACTCCGTTTGATATTCCTTTTCCTCGAAACACCGAAATAGGCAAGAAAACAACAATTTGGGCTGGGCCTCCGGTTAATAGGTTAGTCCCAAAAATAATATAGAAGTGTTTAGTAAAGCCCATAAACATCCAAAACAGATAATATAATAGCATGAATACTTCATAAATTATAGATACGTTGGAGACGTATCAGCATCCCCAAGCTTAATTCCTGCTCGTCCTCGAGTAGGTAAATGATAAAAGAGATAATTTATGAAGTGTGAATGCTAGCAGGTGCACAAGTTTGATCAATGATAATTTCAATCACCTTTTCTAGCATCATCATATGTCATAACAGTAGCTCATCTCATAAAACTTTTCATGATCAAGTAACAAACTATTCACATGTTAAAGTATAGATCATAAACTTTCTTGAAAACTAACAAACCATGTTATTAGTCATCAAACAATTACAATTCATCTTATTTTCAGGAAGAGTCTATGTCAGAGCTTTGATTCAGCAAACTTCACATACTCAACTATCATTTAGTCTTTCACAATTGCTAACACTCACACGATATTTATGGGTTCAAAGTTTTAATCAGACACAGAGAAAGATAGGGGCTTATAGATTCGCCTCCCAATCTTTTACCTCAAGGGTAATGTCAACAATAATAGTTCATGATGCCTTACATCCAATTGGATATATATATCAGGATCTTTCCAACACAATGTGCTTGCCAAAGGATAAAATGTAAAAAGGAAAGGTGAAGATCACCATGACTCTTGCATAAGGTATAAGACAAGAATAAAAGATAGGCCCTTCGCAGAGGGAAGCAGAGGTTGTCATGCGCTTTTATAGTTGGATGCATAAAATCTTAATGCAAAAGAACGTCACTTTATATTGCCACTTGTGATAGGGACCTTTATTATGCAGTCCGTCGCTTTTATTGCTTCCACATCACAAGATCGTATAAAGCTTATTTTCTCCACACTAATAGATCATACATATTTAGAGAGCAATTTTTATTGCATGCACCGATGACAACTTACTTGAAGGATCTTACTCAATCCATAGGTAGGTATGGTGGACTCTCATGGCAATACTGGTTTAAGGGATGTTTGGAAGCACAAGTAGTATCTCTACTTGGTGAAAAGAATTTGGCTAGCATGAGGGGGAAAGGCAAGCTTAGCATGTTGGATGATCCATGACAATATACTTTATTTCGGATATAAGAAAACATAACCCATTACGTTGTCTTCCTTGTCCAACATCAACCTTTTAGCATGTCATATTTTAATGAGTGCTCACAATCATAAAAGATGTCCGAGATAGTATATTTATATCTGAAATCTCTCTTCCCTCAATATTCTTTCATGAATTGTTCAAGTGACCAATACAATGTTTACCAACCTTCAATAAATTTACCACCTCTACTTCTTATATGTGAAGTCATTACTCCCCATGGGATAAGCATATGAAACATATATAATTTCACATTTTGATATTTTATTCAAACAGAAAGCAAAACAAAATAAAATGACATTCTAAGAATAGCAAACATCATGTGAAGAAGCAAAAACTTAGGATCAACCGATACTAACCGATAGTTGTCGAAGAAAAAAGGTGGGATGCCAACCGGGGCATCCCCAAGCTTAGACGCTTGAGACTTCTTGAAATATTATCTTGGGATGCCATGGGCATCCCCAAGCTTGAGCTTTTGTGTCTCCTTAATTCCTCTCATATCACAGTCTCCCTAAATCTCAAAAGCTTCATCCACACAAAACTCAACAAGGACTCATGAGATAAGTTAGTATAAACCAATGCAAAACCTTATCATACTATACTGTAGCAAATCACTAAAATTACTATTCAACATTGCATACTAAATGCCTCTACATATTTAATAGTCCTATCCTCAAATAGAATCATTAAACAAGCAAACATATGCAAACAATGCAAACATAACAGCAATCTGCCAAAACAGTACAGTCTGTAAAAAGTGCAGGATTCATCATACCTCCCTAACTCCAAACATTATGAAATTCTACCACACTGTAGAAAATTTATCAGAGCTTATTATTCAAAAAGTTTCAACATTTTATCATATTCTGGCTTTTCTAGGGAATTTTCGCAACAGCGGTAAACTTTCTGTTTTGAAACAGCAACATGTATACTTGCAAAATAAGCATGGTAAAGGCTATCCTTGACATTTTTATTGAAAATAGAGATGCAAAACATTATTATAAATAACAGCAAGCAAATACTAACAAAATAAAATGACGCTCCAAGCAAAACACATATCATGTGGTGAATAAAAATATAGCTCCAAGTAAAGTTACCGATGAACGAAGACGAAAGAGGGGATGCCTTCCGGGGCATCCCCAAGCTTAGGATTTTGGTTGTGTTGGAAATATGCCCTAGAGGCAATAATAAATGGTTATTATTATATTTCTTTGTTCATGATAATTGTCTATTATTCATGCTATAATTGTATTGTCCGGAAATCGTAATACATGTGTGAATACATAGACCACAACGTGTCCCTAGTAAGCCTCTAGTTGACTAGCTCGTTGATCAACAGATAGTCATGGTTTCCTGACTATGGACAATGGATGTCATTGAAAACGGGATCACATCATTAGGAGAATGATGTGATGGACAAGACCCAATCCTAAGCATAGCATAAAAGATCGTGTAGTTTCGTTTGCTAGAGCTTTTCCAATGTCAAGTATCTTTTCCTTAGACCATGAGATCGTGCAACTCCCGGATACCGTAGGAGTGCTTTGGGTGTGCCAAACGTCACAACGTAACTGGGTGACTATAAAGGTGCACTACGGGTATCTCCGAAAGTGTCTGTTGGGTTGGCACGGATCGAGACTGGGATTTGTCACTCCGTGTGACGGAGAGGTATCTCTGGGCCCACTCGGTAATGCATCATCATAATGAGCTCAATGTGACTAAGGCGTTAGTCACGGGATCATGCATTGCGGTACGAGTAAAGAGACTTGCCGGTAACGAGATTGAACAAGGTATTGGGATACCGACGATCGAATCTCGGGCAAGTAACATACCGATTGACAAAGGGAATTGTATACGGGATTGATTGAATCCTCGACACCGTGGTTCATCCGATGAGATCATCGTGGAACATGTGGGAGCCAACATGGGTATCCAGATCCCGCTGTTGGTTATTGACCGGAGAGGCGTCTCGGTCATGTCTGCATGTCTCCCGAACCCGTAGGGTCTACACACTTAAGGTCCGGTGACGCTAGGGTTGTAGAGATATATGTATGCGGAAACCCGAAAGTTGTTCGGAGTCCCGGATGAGATCCCGGACGTCACGAGAGGTTCCGAAATGGTCCGGAGGTGAAGAATTATATATAGGAAGTCCAGTTTCGGCCACCGGGAAAGTTTCGGGGGTTACCGGTATTGTACCGGGACCACCGGAAGGGTCCCGGGGGTCCACCGGGTGGGGCCACCTATCCCGGAGGGCCCCGTGGGCTGAAAGTGGAAGGGAACCAGCCCTTAGTGGGCTGGGGCGCCCCCCTTGGGCCTCCCCCCATGCGCCTAGGGTTGGGAACCCTAGGGGGGAGTTCCCCCTTGCCTTGGGGGGCAAGGCAACCCCTTCCCCCCTTGTGGCCGCCGCCACCCTTTGAGATCCCATCTCTTGGGGCCGGCGCCCCCCCAGGGGGCCTATATAAAGGGGGGGGAGGGAGGGCAGCAGACAACAGCCTTGGGCGCCTCCCTCCTCCCCTGCAACACCTCTCTCTCTCTCTCTCTCTCTCTCTCTCTCGCAGAAGCTTAGCAAAGCCCTGCCAAGACCCGCTACATCCACCACCACGCTGTCGTGCTGTTGGATCTCCATCAACCTCTCCTTCCCCCTTGCTGGATCAAGAAGGAGGAGACGTCGCTGCACCGTACGTGTGTTGAACGCGGAGGTGCCGTCCGTTCGGCACTCGGTCATCGGTGATTTGGATCACGGCGAGTACGACTCCGTCATCCACGTTCATTGGAACGCTTCCGCTCGCGATCTACAAGGGTATGTAGATGCACTCCCTTCCCCTCGTTGCTAGTATACTCCATAGATGTATCTTGGTGAACGTAGGAAAATTTTAAAATTATGCTACGATTCCCAACAGTGGCATCATGAGCCAGGTCTATGCGTAGTTACTATGCATGAGTAGAACACAAGGCAGTTGTGGGCGTTGAGTTTGCCAATTCTTCTTGCCACTACTAGTCGTTTCTTGTTTCGGCGGCATTGTAGGATGAAGCGGCCCGGACCGACCTTACACGTACGCTTACGTGAGACTGGTTCCACCGACTGACATGCACTAGTTGCATAAGGTGGCTAGCGGGTGTCTGTCTCTCCTACTTTAGTCGGAACGGATTCGATGAAAAGGGTCCTTATGAAGGGTAAATAGAAATTGGCAAATCACGTTGTGGTCATACGTAGGTAAGAAAACGTTCTTGCTAGAAACCTACAAACCACGTAAAAACTTGCAACAACAATTAGAGGACGTCTAACTTGTTTTTGCAGCAAGTGCTATGTGATGTGATATGGCCAGAAGATGTGATGAATGATATATGTGATGTATGAGATTGATCATATTCTTGTAATAGGAATCACGACTTGCATGTCGATGAGTATGACAACCGGCAGGAGCCATAGGAGTTGTCTTTATTATTTTGCATGACCTGCGTGTCATTGAATAACGCCATGTAATTTACTTTACTTTGTTGCTAAACGCGTTAGCCATACAAGTAGAAGTAATCGTTGGCGTGACAACTTCATGAAGACACAATGATGGAGATCATGATGATGGAGATCATGGTGTCATGCCGGTGACGAAGATAATCATGGTGCCCCGAAGATGGAGATCAAAGGAGCATGATGATATTGGCCATATCATGTCACTATTTGATTGCATGTGATGTTTATCATATTTTGCATCTTATTTGCTTAGAACGACGGTAGTAAGTAAGATGATCCCTTATAATAATTTCAAGAAAGTGTTCACCCTAACTGTGCACCGTTGCGAAGGTTCGTTGTTTCGAAGCACCACGTGATGATCGGGTGTGATAGATTCTAACGTTCGAATACAACGGGTGTTGACGAGCCTAGCATGTACAGACATGGCCTCGGAACACACGCAATACACTTAGGTTGACTTGACGAGCCTAGCATGTACAGACATGGCCTCGGAACACGGAGGACCGAAAGGTCGAGCATGAGTCGTATAGAAGATACGATCAACATGGAGATGTTCACCGATCTTGACTAGTCCGTCTCACGTGATGATCGGACACGGCCTAGTTGACTCGGATCATGTTTCACTTAGATGACTAGAGGGATGTCTATCTGAGTGGGAGTTCATTAAATAATTTGATTAGATGAACTCAATTATCATGAACTTAGTCTAAAAATCTTTACACTATGTCTTGTAGATCAAATGGCCAACGTTGTCCTCAATTTCAACGCGTTCCTAGAGAAAACCAAGCTGAAAGATGATGGCAGCAATTATACGGACTGGGTCCGGAACCTGAGGCTCATCCTCATAGTAGCCAAGAAAGATTATGTCTTAGAAGCACCGCTAGGTGAAGCACCAATCCCTGAGAACCAAGACGTTATGAACGCTTGGCAGCAGCGTGCTGATGATTACTCCCTCGTTCAGTGCGGCATGCTTTACAGCTTAGAACCGGGTCTCCAAAAGCGTTTTGAGAAACATGGAGCATATGAGATGTTCGAGGAGCTGAAACTGGTTTTTCAAGCTCATGCCCGGGTCGAGAGATATGAAGTCTCCGACAAGTTCTTCAGCTGTAAAATGGAGGAGAACAGTTCTGTTAGTGAGCACATACTCAGAATGTCTGGGTTGCACAACCGCTTGTCTCAGCTGGGAGTTAATCTCCCGGATGACGCGGTCATTGACAGAATCCTCCAGTCGCTTCCACCAAGCTACAAGAGCTTTGTGATGAACTACAATATGCAGGGGATGGAAAAGACCATTCCCGAGGTATATTCAATGCTGAAATCAGCGGAAGGGGAGATCAGAAAAGAACATCAAGTGTTGATGGTAAATAAAACCACTAAGTTCAAGAAGGGCAAGGGTAAGAAGAACTTCAAGAAGGACGGCAAGGGAGTTGCCGCGCCCGGTAAACCAGTTACCGGGAAGAAGTCAAAGAATGGACCCAAGCCCGAGACTGAGTGCTTTTATTGCAAGGGAAGTGGTCACTGGAAGCGGAACTGCCCCAAATATTTAGCGGACAAGAAGAAGGCCGGCAACACCCAAGGTATATGTGATATACAAGTAATTGATGTGTACCTTACCAGTACTCGTAGTAGCTCCTGGGTATTTGATACCGGTGCGGTTGCTCATATTTGTAACTCAAAGCAGGAACTACGGAATAAACGGAGACTGGCAAAGGACGAGGTGACGATGCGCGTCGGGAATGGTTCCAAGGTCGATGTGATCGCCGTTGGCACGCTACCTCTGCATCTACCCACGGGATTAGTTTTAAACCTCAATAATTGTTATTTAGTGCCAGCTTTGAGCATGAACATTGTATCTGGATCTCGTTTAATTCGAGATGGCTACTCATTTAAATCTGAGAATAATGGTTGTTCTATTTATTTGAGAGATATGTTTTATGGTCATGCCCCGCTGGTCAATGGTTTATTTTTGATGAATCTCGAACGTGATGTTACACATGTTCATAGTGTGAATACCAAAAGATGTAAAGTTGATAACGATAGTCCCACATACTTGTGGCACTGCCGCCTTGGTCACATTGGTGTCAAGCGCATGAAGAAGCTCCATGCAGATGGACTTTTGGAGTCTCTTGATTACGAATCATTTGACACGTGCGAACCATGCCTCATGGGTAAGATGACCAAGACTCCGTTCTCCGGAACAATGGAGCGAGCAACCAACTTATTGGAAATCATACATACCGATGTGTGCGGTCCAATGAGTGTTGAGGCTCGCGGAGGATATCGTTATGTTCTCACTCTCACTGATGATTTAAGTAGATATGGGTATGTCTACCTAATGAAACACAAGTCTGAAACCTTTGAAAAGTTCAAGGAATTTCAGAGTGAAGTCGAGAATCAACGTGACAGGAAAATAAAATTCTTACGATCAGATCGTGGTGGAGAATATTTAAGTCACGAATTTGGTACACACTTAAGGAAATGTGGAATAGTTTCACAACTCACGCCGCCTGGAACACCTCAGAGAAATGGTGTGTCCGAACGTCGTAATCGCACTCTATTGGATATGGTGCGATCTATGATGTCTCTTACCGATTTACCGCTCTCATTTTGGGGTTATGCTTTAGAGACTGCCGCATTCACTTTAAATAGGGCACCGTCTAAATCCGTTGAGACGACACCGTATGAATTATGGTTTGGGAAGAAACCTAAGCTGTCGTTTCTAAAAGTTTGGGGATGCGATGCTTATGTCAAGAAACTTCAACCTGAAAAGCTCGAACCCAAATCGGAAAAATGCGTCTTCATAGGATACCCTAAGGAAACTATTGGGTATACCTTCTACCTCAGATCCGAAGGCAAGATCTTCGTTGCCAAGAACGGGTCCTTTCTAGAGAAGGAGTTTCTCTCGAAAGAATTGAGTGGGAGGAAAGTGGAACTTGATGAGGTGATAGTCACCCCTTCCGAACCGGAAAGTAGCGCAGCGCGGGAAAATGTTCCTGTGGTGCCTACACCGACTGGGGAGGAAGTTAATGATGATGATCATGAAACTTCAGATCAAGTTACTGAACTTCGTAGGTCCACAAGGACACGTTCCGCACCAGAGTGGTACGGCAACCCTGTCCTGGAAATCATGTTGTTAGACAACGGTGAACCTTCGAACTATGAAGAAGCGATGGCGGGCCCGGATTCCGACAAATGGCTAGAAGCCATGAAATCCGAGATAGAATCCATGTATGAAAACAAAGTATGGACTTTGACTGACTTGCCCGATGAGCGGCGAGCCATAGAAAACAAATGGATCTTTAAGAAGAAGACGGACGCAGATGGTAATGTGACCATCTACAAAGCTCGACTTGTCGCTAAGGGTTATCGACAAGTTCAAGGGGTTGACTACGATGAGACTTTCTCACCCGTAGCGAAGCTGAAGTCCGTCCGAATCATGTTAGCAATTGCCGCATACTATGATTATGAGATATGGCAGATGGACGTCAAAACGGCATTCCTTAACGGCTTCCTTAAGGAAGAGTTGTATATGATGCAGCCGGAAGGTTTTGTCGATCCTAAGAATGCTAACAAAGTATGCAAGCTCCAACGCTCAATCTATGGGCTGGTGCAAGCATCTCGGAGTTGGAACATTCGCTTTGATGAGATGATCAAAGCGTTTGGGTTCACACAGACTTATGGAGAAGCCTGTGTTTACAAGAAAGTGAGTGGGAGCTCTGTAGCATTTCTCATATTATATGTGGATGACATATTGTTGATGGGAAATGATATAGAATTCTTGGAGAGTATAAAGGCCTATTTGAATAAGTGTTTTTCAATGAAGGACCTTGGAGAAGCTGCTTATATATTAGGCATCAAGATCTATAGAGATAGATCAAGACGCCTCATTGGTCTTTCACAGAGTACATACCTTGACAAGATATTGAAGAAGTTCAATATGGATCAGTCCAAGAAGGGGTTCTTGCCTGTATTGCAAGGTGTGCAGTTGAGCACGGCTCAATGCCCGACCACGGCAGAAGATATAGAAGAGATGAGTGTCATCCCCTATGCCTCGGCCATAGGGTCTATTATGTATGCCATGCTGTGTACCAGACCTGATGTAAACCTTGCCGTAAGTTTGGTAGGAAGGTACCAAAGTAATCCCGGCAAGGAACACTGGACAGCGGTCAAGAATATCCTGAAGTACCTGAAGAGGACTAAGGATATGTTTCTCGTTTATGGAGGTGACGAAGAGCTCGTCGTAAAGGGTTACGTCGACGCTAGCTTCGACACAGATCTGGATGACTCGAAGTCACAAACCGGATACGTGTATATTTTGAATGGAGGAGCAGTAAGCTGGTGCAGTTGCAAGCAAAGCGTCGTGGCGGGATCTACATGTGAAGCGGAGTACATGGCAGCCTCGGAGGCAGCACAGGAAGCAGTCTGGATGAAGGAGTTCATTACCGACCTAGGGGTGATTCCCAATGCGTCGGGCCCAATGACTCTCTTCTGTGACAACACTGGAGCTATTGCCCTTGCGAAGGAGCCCAGGTTTCACAGGAAGACCAGGCATATCAAGCGTCGCTTCAACTCCATTCGTGAAAGTGTTCAAAATGGAGACATAGATATTTGTAAAGTACATACGGACCTGAATGTAGCAGATCCGTTGACTAAACCTCTCCCTAGGGCAAAACATGATCAACACCAGGACGCAATGGGTGTTCGATTCATCACAATGTAACTAGATTATTGACTCTAGTGCAAGTGGGAGACTGTTGGAAATATGCCCTAGAGGCAATAATAAATGGTTATTATTATATTTCTTTGTTCATGATAATTGTCTATTATTCATGCTATAATTGTATTGTCCGGAAATCGTAATACATGTGTGAATACATAGACCACAACGTGTCCCTAGTAAGCCTCTAGTTGACTAGCTCGTTGATCAACAGATAGTCATGGTTTCCTGACTATGGACATTGGATGTCATTGATAACGGGATCACATCATTAGGAGAATGATGTGATGGACAAGACCCAATCCTAAGCATAGCATAAAAGATCGTGTAGTTTCGTTTGCTAGAGCTTTTCCAATGTCAAGTATCTTTTCCTTAGACCATGAGATCGTGCAACTCCCGGATACCGTAGGAGTGCTTTGGGTGTGCCAAACGTCACAACGTAACTGGGTGACTATAAAGGTGCACTACGGGTATCTCCGAAAGTGTCTGTTGGGTTGGCACGGATCGAGACTGGGATTTGTCACTCCGTGTGACGGAGAGGTATCTCTGGGCCCACTCGGTAATGCATCATCATAATGAGCTCAATGTGACTAAGGCGTTAGTCACGGGATCATGCATTGCGGTACGAGTAAAGAGACTTGCCGGTAACGAGATTGAACAAGGTATTGGGATACCGACGATCGAATCTCGGGCAAGTAACATACCGATTGACAAAGGGAATTGTATACGGGATTGATTGAATCCTCGACACCGTGGTTCATCCGATGAGATCATCGTGGAACATGTGGGAGCCAACATGGGTATCCAGATCCCGCTGTTGGTTATTGACCGGAGAGGCGTCTCGGTCATGTCTGCATGTCTCCCGAACCCGTAGGGTCTACACACTTAAGGTCCGGTGACGCTAGGGTTGTAGAGATATATGTATGCGGAAACCCGAAAGTTGTTCGGAGTCCCGGATGAGATCCCGGACGTCACGAGAGGTTCCGGAATGGTCCGGAGGTGAAGAATTATATATAGGAAGTCCAGTTTCGGCCACCGGGAAAGTTTCGGGGGTTACCGGTATTGTACCGGGACCACCGGAAGGGTCCCGGGGGTCCACCGGGTGGGGCCACCTATCCCGGAGGGCCCCGTGGGCTGAAAGTGGAAGGGAACCAGCCCTTAGTGGGCTGGGGCGCCCCCCTTGGGCCTCCCCCCATGCGCCTAGGGTTGGGAACCCTAGGGGGGAGTTCCCCCTTGCCTTGGGGGGCAAGGCAACCCCTTCCCCCCTTGTGGCCGCCGCCCCCCTTGAGATCCCATCTCTTGGGGCCGGCGCCCCCCCAGGGGGCCTATATAAAGGGGGGGAGGGAGGGCAGCACACAACAGCCTTGGGCGCCTCCCTCCTCCCCTGCAACACCTCTCTCTCTCTCTCTCGCAGAAGCTTAGCAAAGCCCTGCCGAGACCCGCTACATCCACCACCACGCTGTCGTGCTGTTGGATCTCCATCAACCTCTCCTTCCCCCTTGCTGGATCAAGAAGGAGGAGACGTCGCTGCACCGTACGTGTGTTGAACGCGGAGGTGCCGTCCGTTCGGCACTCGGTCATCGGTGATTTGGATCACGGCGAGTACGACTCCGTCATCCACGTTCATTGGAACGCTTCCGCTCGCGATCTACAAGGGTATGTAGATGCACTCCCTTCCCCTCGTTGCTAGTATACTCCATAGATGTATCTTGGTGAACGTAGGAAAATTTTAAAATTATGCTACGATTCTCAACAGTGGCATCATGAGCCAGGCCTATGCGTAGTTACTATGCACGAGTAGAAGACAAAGCAGTTGTGGGCGTTGAGTTTGCCAATTCTTCTTGCCGCTACTAGTCGTTTCTTGTTTCGGCGGCATTGTAGGATGAAGCGGCCCGGACCGACCTTACACGTACGCTTACGTGAGACAGGTTCCACCGACTGACATGCACTAGTTGCATAAGGTGGCTAGAGGGTGTCTGTCTCTCCTACTTTAGTCGGAACGGATTCGATGAAAAGGGTCCTTATGAAGGGTAAATAGAAATTGGCAAATCACGTTGTGGTCATACGTAGGTAAGAAAACGTTCTTGCTAGAAACCTACAAACCACGTAAAAACTTGCAACAACAATTAGAGGACGTCTAACTTGTTTTTGCAGCAAGTGCTATGTGATGTGATATGGCCAGAAGATGTGATGAATGATATATGTGATGTATGAGATTGATCATATTCTTGTAATAGGAATCACGACTTGCATGTCGATGAGTATGACAACCGGCAGGAGCCATAGGAGTTGTCTTTATTATTTTGCATGACCTGCGTGTCATTGAATAACGCCATGTAATTTACTTTACTTTGTTGCTAAACGCGTTAGCCATACAAGTAGAAGTAATCGTTGGCGTGACGACTTCAT
>NC_057808.1:213833346-213995590 GCF_018294505.1 Triticum aestivum
GATGTGATCGCCGTCGGCACGCTACCTCTGCATCTACCCACGGGATTAGTTTTAAACCTCAGTAATTGTTATTTAGTGCCAGCTTTGAGCATGAACATTGTATCTGGATCTCGTTTAATTCGAGATGGCTACTCATTTAAATCCGAGAATAATGGTTGTTCTATTTATTTGAGAGATATGTTTTATGGTCATGCCCCGCTGGTCAATGGTTTATTTTTGATGAATCTCGAACGTGATGTTACACATGTTCATAGTGTGAATACCAAAAGATGTAAAGTTGATAACAATAGTCCCACATACTTGTGGCACTGCCGCCTTGGTCACATTGGTGTCAAGCGCATGAAGAAGCTCCATGCAGATGGACTTTTGGAGTCTCTTGATTACGAATCATTTGACACGTGCGAACCATGCCTCATGGGTAAGATGACCAAGACTCCGTTCTCCGAAACAATGGAGCGAGCAACCAACTTATTGGAAATCATACATACCGATGTGTGCGGTCCAATGAGTGTTGAGGCTCGTGGAGGATATCGTTATGTTCTCACTCTCACTGATGATTTAAGTAGATATGGGTATGTCTACCTAATGAAACACAAGTCTGAAACCTTTGAAAAGTTCAAGGAATTTCATAGTGAAGTTGAGAATCAACGTGACAGGAAAATAAAATTCTTATGATCAGATCGTGGGAGAGAATATTTAAGTCACGAGTTTGGTGCACACTTAAGGAAATGTGGAATATTTTCACAACTCACGCCGCCTGGAACACCTCAGAGAAATGGTGTGTCCGAACGTCGTAATCGCACTCTATTGGATATGGTGCGATCTATGATGTCTCTTACCGATTTACCGCTCTCATTTTAGGGCTATGCTTTAGAGACTGCCGCATTCACTTTAAATAGGGCTCCGTCGAAATCCGTTGAGACGACACCGTATGAATTATGGTTTGGGAAGAAACCTAAGCTGTCGTTTCTAAAAGTTTGGGGATGCGATGCTTATGTCAAGAAACTTCAACCTGAAAAGCTCGAACCCAAGTCGTAAAAATGCGTCTTCATAGGATACCCTAAGGAAACTATTGGGTATACCTTCTACCTCAGATCCGAGGGAAAGATCTTCGTTGCCAAGAACGGGTCCTTTCTAGAGAAGGAGTTTCTCTCGAAAGAATTGAGTGGGAGGAAAGTGGAACTTGATGAGGTGATAGTCACCCCTTCCGAACCGGAAAGTAGCGCAGCGCGGGAAAATGTTCCTATGGTGCCTACACCGACTGGGGAGGAAGTTAATGATGATGATCATGAAGCTTCAGATCAAGTTACTGAACTTCGTAGGTCCACAAGGACACGTTCCGCACCAGAGTGGTACGGCAACCCTGTCCTGGAAATCATGTTGTTAGACAACGGTGAACCTTCGAACTATGAAGAAGCGATGGCGGGCCCGGATTCCGACAAATGGCTAGAAGCCATGAAATCCGAGATAGAATCCATGTATGAAACCAAAGTATGGACTTTGACTGACTTGCCCGATGAGCGGCGAGCCATAGAAAACAAATGGATCTTTAAGAAGAAGACGGACGCAGATGGTAATGTGACCATCTACAAAGCTCGACTTGTTGCTAAGGGTTATCGACAAGTTCAAGGGGTTGACTACGATGAGACTTTCTCACCCGTAGCGAAGCTGAAGTCCGTCCGAATCATGTTAGCAATTGCCGCATACTATGATTATGAGATATGGCAGATGGACGTCAAAACGGCATTCCTTAACGGCTTCCTTAAGGAAGAGTTGTATATGATGCAGCCGGAAGGTTTTGTCGATCCTAAGAATGCTAACAAAGTATGCAAGCTCCAGCGCTCAATCTATGGGCTGGTGCAAGCATCTCGGAGTTGGAACATTCGCTTTGATGAGATGATCAAAGCGTTTGGGTTTACACAGACTTATGGAGAAGCCTGTGTTTACAAGAAAGTGAGTGGGAGCTCTGTAGCATTTCTCATATTATATGTGGATGACATAGTATTGATGGGAAATGATATAGAATTCTTGGAAAGTATAAAGGCCTATTTGAATAAGTGTTTTTCAATGAAGGACCTTGGAGAAGCTGCTTATATATTAGGCATCAAGATCTATAGAGATAGATCAAGACGCCTCATTGGTCTTTCACAAAGTACATACCTTGACAAGATATTGAAGAAGTTCAATATGGATCAGTCCAAGAAGGGGTTCTTGCCTGTATTGCAAGGTGTGCAATTGAGCACGGCTCAATGCCCGACCACGGCAGAAGATAGAGAAAAGATGAGTGTCATCCCCTATGCCTCGGCCATAGGGTCTATTATGTATGCCATGCTGTGTACCATACCTGATGTAAACCTTGCCGTAAGTTTGGTAGGAAGGTACCAAAGTAATCCCGGCATGGAACACTGGACAGCGGTCAAGAATATCCTGAAGTACCTGAAAAGGACTAAGGATATGTTTCTCGTTTATGGAGGTGACGAAGAGCTCGTCGTAAAGGGTTACGTCGACGCTAGCTTCGACACAGATCTGGATGACTCGAAGTCACAAACCGGATACGTGTATATTTTGAATGGAGGAGCAGTAAGCTGGTGCAGTTGCAAGCAAAGCGTCGTGGCGGGATCTACATGTGAAGCGGAGTACATGGCAGCCTCGGAGGCAGCACAGGAAGCAGTCTGGATGAAGGAGTTCATTACCGACCTAGGGGTGATTCCCAATGCGTCGGGCCCAATGACTCTCTTCTGTGACAACACTGGAGCTATTGCCCTTGCGAAGGAGCCCAGGTTTCACAGGAAGACCAGGCATATCAAGCGTCGCTTCAACTCCATTCGTGAAAGTGTTCAAAATGGAGACATAGATATTTGTAAAGTACATACGGACCTGAATGTAGCAGATCCGTTGACTAAACCTCTCCCTAGGGCAAAACGTGATCAACACCAGGACGCAATGGGTGTTCGATTCATCACAATGTAACTAGATTATTGACTCTAGTGCAAGTGGGAGACTGTTGGAAATATGCCCTAGAGGCAATAATAAATGGTTATTATTATATTTCTTTGTTCATGATAATTGTCTATTATTCATGCTATAATTGTATTGTCCGGAAATCGTAATACATGTGTGAATACATAGACCACAACGTGTCCCTAGTAAGCCTCTAGTTGACTAGCTCGTTGATCAACAGATAGTCATGGTTTCCTGACTATGGACATTGGATGTCATTGATAACGGGATCACATCATTAGGAGAATGATGTGATGGACAAGACCCAATCCTAAGCATAGCATAAAAGATCGTGTAGTTTCGTTTGCTAGAGCTTTTCCAATGTCAAGTATCTTTTCCTTAGACCATGAGATCGTGCAACTCCCGGATACCGTAGGAGTGCTTTGGGTGTGCTAAACGTCACAACGTAACTGGGTGACTATAAAGGTGCACTACGGGTATCTCCGAAAGTGTCTGTTGGGTTGGCACGGATCGAGACTGGGATTTGTCACTCCGTGTGACGGAGAGGTATCTCTGGGCCCACTCGGTAATGCATCATCATAATGAGCTCAATGTGACTAAGGCGTTAGTCACGGGATCATGCATTGCGGTATGAGTAAAGAGACTTGCCGGTAACGAGATTGAACAAGGTATTGGGATACCGACGATCGAATCTCGGGCAAGTAACATACCGATTGACAAAGGGAATTGTATACGGGATTGATTGAATCCTCGACACCGTGGTTCATCCGATGAGATCATCGTGGAACATGTGGGAGCCAACATGGGTATCCAGATCCCGCTGTTGGTTATTGACCGGAGAGGCATCTCGGTCATGTCTGCATGTCTCCCGAACCCGTAGGGTCTACACACTTAAGGTCCGGTGACGCTAGGGTTGTAGAGATATATGTATGCGGAAACCCAAAAGTTGTTCGGAGTCCCGGATGAGATCCCGGACGTCACGAGAGGTTCCGGAATGGTCCGGAGGTGAAGAATTATATATAGGAAGTCCAGTTTCGGCCACCGGGAAAGTTTCGGGGGTTACCGGTATTGTACCGGGACCACCGGAAGGGTCCCGGGGGTCCACCGGGTGGGGCCACCTATCCCGGAGGGCCCCGTGGGCTGAAAGCGGAAGGGAACCAGCCCTTAGTGGGCTGGGGCGCCCCCCTTGGGCCTCCCCCCATGCGCCTAGGGTTGGGAACCCTAGGGGGGAGTTCCCCCTTGCCTTGGGGGGCAAGGCAACCCCTTCCCCCCTTATGGCCGCCGCCCCCCTTTGAGATCCCATCTCTTGGGGCCGGCGCCCCCCCAGGGGGCCTATATAAAGGGGGGGGAGGGAGGGCAGCAGACAACAGCCTTGGGCGCCTCCCTCCTCCCCTGCAACACCTCTCTCTCTCTCTCTCTCTCTCTCTCTCTCTCTCTCTCGCAGAAGCTTAGCAAAGCCCTGCCGAGACCCGCTACATCCACCACCACGCTGTCGTGCTGTTGGATCTCCATCAACCTCTCCTTCCCCCTTGCTGGATCAAGAAGGAGGAGACGTCGCTGCACCGTACGTGTGTTGAACGCGGAGGTGCCGTCCGTTCGGCACTCGGTCATCGGTGATTTGGATCACGGCGAGTACGACTCCGTCATCCACGTTCATTGGAACGCTTCCGCTCGCGATCTACAAGGGTATGTAGATGCACTCCCTTCCCCTTGTTGCTAGTATACTCCATAGATGTATCTTGGTGAACGTAGGAAAATTTTAAAATTATGCTACGATTCCCAACAGGTTGTCCTTGAATATTACCTTGGGGTGCCTTGGGAATCCCCAAGCTTAGGCTCTTGCCACTCCTTATTCCATAGTCCATCGAATCTTTACCCAAAACTTGAAAACTTCACAACACAAAACTTAACAGAAAACTCGTAAGCTCCGTTAGTATAAGAAAATAAATCACCACTTAGGTACTGTTGTGAACTCATTCTAAATTCATATTGGAGTAATATATACTGTATTCCAACTTATCTATGGTTCATACCCTCAATACTACTCATAGATTCATCAAAATAAGCAAACAACACATAGAAAACAGAATCTGTCAAAAACAGAACAGTCCGCAGTAATCTGCATCAAACGCAAACTTCTGGAACTCAGAAAAATATGCCAAAATAGGAAGACCTAGATAATTTGATTATTGATCTAGTGCAATTGGAATAAGTATTTTATCACTTACTGGTGATTTTAACAATTGTTTTCGTGAGCAGAAAGTTTATGTCTTTTTCAGCAAGATCAAATAACTATCATCCAAGAAGATCCTATAGGTTTTACTTGGCACAAACACTAATTAAAACATAAAACCAAATCTAACTAGAGGCTAGATCAAATATTTATTACTAAACAGAACCAAAAAGTAAGAAACAAAAATAAAATTGGGTTGCCTCCCAACAAGCGCTAACGTTTAACACCCCTAGCTAGGCATGATGATTTCAATGATGCTCACATAGAAGATAAGAATTGAAACATAAAGAGAGCATCATGGAGAATATGACTAGCACATTTAAGTCTAACCCACTTCCTATGCACAGGGATTTTGTGAGAAAACAACTTATGGGAACAATAGTCAACTAGCATAGGAAGGCAAAACAAGCATAACTTCAAAACTTTAAGCACACAGAGAGGAAACTTGATATTATTGCAATTCCTACAAGCATATATTCCTCCCTCATAATAATTTTCAGTAGCATCATGAATGAATTCAACAATATAACCATCACATAAAGCATTCTTTTCATGATCTACAAGCATAGAAAATTTAGTACTCTCCACATAAGCAAAATTCTTCTCATGAATAGTAGTGGGAGCAAACTCAACGAAATAACTATCATGTGAAGCATAATCCAATTGAAAATTAAAATCATGATGACAAGTTTCATGGTTATCTTTATTCTTTATAGCATACGTGTCATCACAATAATCATCATAGATAGGAGGCATGCTTTCATCATAATAAATTTGCACATCAAAACTTGGGGGACTAAAAATATCATATTCATCAAACATAGCATCCCCAAGCTTGTGGCTTTGCATATCATTAGCATCATGGGTATTCAAAGAATTCATACTAACAATATTGCAATCATGCTCATCATTCAAAGATTTAGTGCCAAACATTTTAATGCATTCTTCCTCTAGCAATTGAGCACAATTATCGGAATCCTTATTCTCATGAAAGATATTAAAAAGATGAAGCATATGAGGCACCCTCAATTCCATTTTTTTGTAGTTTTCTTTTATAAACTAAACTAGTGATAAAACAAGAAACTAAAAGATTCGATTGGAAGATCTAAAGATATACCTTCAAGCACTCACCTCCCCGGCAACGGCGCCAGAAAAGAGCTTGATGTCTACTACACAACCTTCTTCTTGTAGACGTTGTTGGGCCTCCAAGTGCAGAGGTTTGTAGGACAGTAGCAAATTTCCCTCAAGTGGATGACCTAAGGTTTATCAATCTGTGGGAGGCGTAGGATGAAGATAGTCTCTCTCAAACAACCCTGCAACGAAATAACAAAGAGTCTCTTGTGTCCCCAACACACCCAATACAATGGTAAATTGTATAGGTGCACTAGTTCGGCGAAGAGATGGTGATACAAGTGCAATATGGATGGTAGATATAGGTTTTTGTAATCTTAAAATATAAAAACAGCAAGGTAACTAATGATAAAAGTGAGCACGGACGATATTGCAATGCTAGGAAACAAGGCCTAGGGTTCATACTTTCACTAGTGCAAGTTCTCTCAACAATAATAACATAATTGGATCATATAACTATCCCTCAACATGCAACAAAGAGTCACTCCAAAGTCACTAATAGCGGAGAACAAACAAAGAGATTATTGTAGGGTACGAAACCACCTCAAAGTTATTCTTTCGGATCGATCTATTCAAGAGTTCGTACTAGAATAACACCTTAAGACACATATCAACCAGAACCCTAATGTCACCTAGATACTCCAATGTCACCTCAAGTATCCACGGGTATGATTATACGATATGCATCACACAATCTCAGGTTCATCTATTCAAACCAACACAAAGTACTTCAAAGAGTGCCCCAATGCTTCTATGGAGAATCAAGACGAAAACGTGTGCCAACCCCTATGCATGAGTTCACAATGTTACGGAACCCGCAAGTTGATCACCAAAACATACATCAAGTAGATCACGTGAATATCCCATTGTCACCACAGATAAGCACATGCAAGACATACATCAAGTGTTCTCAAATCCTTGAAGACTCAATCCGATAAGATAACTTTTCAAGGGAAAACTCAATCCATTACAAGAGAGTAGAGGGGGAGAAACATCATAAGATCCAACTATAATAGCAAAGCTCGTGATACGTCAAGATCGTGCCAAATCAAGAACATGAGAGAGAGAGATCAAACACATAGCTACTGGTACATACCCTCAGACCCGAGGGTGAACTACTTCCTCCTCGTCATGGAGAGCGGCGGGATGATGAAGATGGCCACCGGTGAGGGATCCTCCCTCCGGCAGGGTGCCGGAACAGGTCCCGATTGGTTTTTGGTGGCTACAGAGGCTTGCGGCGGCGGAACCCCCGATCTATTCTGCTCTCCGATGTTTTTACGGTATATGGACATATATAGGCGAAAGAAGTCGGTTAGGGGAGCCACGAGGGGCCCACGAGGGTGGGGGTGCACCCAGGGGGGCAGGCGCGCCTCCCTGCCTCGTGGCCATCTCGAAGCTTCCCTGACGTCTACTCCAAGTCTCCTGGATTGCTTCCGTTCCAAAAATAACTCTCCCGAAGGTTTCATTCCGTTTGGACTCCGTTTGATATTCCTTTTCCTCGAAACACTGAAATAGGCAAGAAAACAGCAATTTGGGCTGGGCCTCCGGTTAATAGGTTAGTCCCAAAAATAATATAAAAGTGTTTAGTAAAGCCCATAATATCCAAAACAGATAATATAATAGCATGAATACTTCATAAATTATAGATACGTTGGAGACGTATCATTAGCCTAGAATGCAACTGCAACTTGACTCGGTCAGGTACCGTCTTGGTGTTGATGCTCATGAGGTTCATCTGATCTTGCCAAGTCATGTTGTGTCAGCAGTGCTTCGGAAGTAGTGTTAGGTGTGAATGCAGCTTGGGAACTGGCCAGTTCCGGAGCAAATGAACGAGTAACTTGTTGAGATGCTGGTACAGTTGAAGCGGATGCTGTAGCTGGTGGAGCAGGTGATACTGTGTTTGTAGATTTAGCCGGTGGACTTGGACCTTCTACCGCACTATAAGTACCAGCAGAATCTCGAGGGCAGATCCTTTTCCGTTTCACCCGACGAGTAACACCATTCCCTACTATATTCTTTTCCTTGCTCTTTTTTGACTTTGCCATGTCAAGGCATACCCACAACACAAAAGAATAAAATCGCTCTTCAGAACTCATTGATGCATGATACAGACAAGCAATACTTTGATGTAAGACAACCGTATGAGGATGGAATATGTAAGAAAAACAGGACGCGTGACATATTCACAGCTACGATGTGTAAACTAAGCAGAAGGATTTTCAAGAAAATAGAAGTAATGCAAGCTAGACACCATATGAAAGATGCAACCAATATCACTCTGCCTAGTTAAAAGTGTCTTGTCATAAGTGGCATTTCGAAAAATTAGAAGCAGTACAACATAGAAATCAATGCAAGATGCAACCACTATCAAACTGCCATGTTAAAAGCGTCCAATCATGAGTGACTGATGCGGGATACACAACAGCAGTACTTTGATGTAAGAACATGGTATGATTGATAGATGCAGTGTATTCTAGACACAGAAAGGCATGTCATATGCACATGTATAACGTATAAACTCAGCAGGTGCAATTTAATCAAAATAGAAGAAATACAGGCTAGACAACATATGCAACATGAAACCAATTATCACACTGTCAACTTAGAGCAAGCACCTGCGATGGTGGAGTACGGGAGATGAACTCATCATGTAGACTTGGGACTTCAACTTCATTAGCAGTAGCAGTGGCAAATCTAGAGAGTCTCTGTTTGCGTCGGTCCGGAGGACCACCAACATCCCCTAACTTACTCTTTTCCTTCCTATTTTCTGATATTGCCTTATGAAGTCAAAACCAAAAGAAGATGAATAAAATTAGCTCTGCATAACTGGTTGATGCATGATACAGACGAACACTACTTTGATGTAAGGCAAGCGCAGGATAGGAGGATGGAATATATACAAAAAAAGACAGCATTGCATATTCAGACGTACGATAGGAGGATGGAATATGTATGAAAAACAGTAAGCAGAAGGCATTTCAACAAAATTAGAAGAAATGAAAGCTAGGCACCATATGAACATGCAACCAATATCACTCTATCAGGTAAAAAGTGTCTCGTCGTAAGTGCCATTTCAAGAAATTAGAAGCAGTACAAGCTAGAAGACAATGCAAGATGCAACCTACATCACACTCCCAAGTTAAATGTGTCTTATGGGTAAGTGATCGTTGCAGGTATAAGTTGTAAGCTACGCAGATGCAATTCAACAAAATCAGAAGCAATACAAACTAGACATCATATGGAACACGCAACCACATATAACAGTTCCAAGTTAGAGCAAGCACCTGTGATGGTGGAGTAGGGGAGATGTGCTCATCATCTACACGTATGTTCTAGAAACAGGAACATGTGTCATATTCACAGGCATTATGTGTAAAGTAAGCAGATGCAATTCAACAAAGTTAGAAGCAATACAAGCTAGACATCATACGCAACATGCAACCACATATAATAGTGCCAAGTTAGAGCAAGCACCTGTGATGGTGGAGTAGGGGAGATGTGCTCATCATCTACACAGCTACGTTGACTGTCCAGCCTTGTGTTGTCTTGCGAATCTTGTTGGTAGGATGGCGGAGTAGAATCTGTAGAGACCCTCTGTTTGAGTTGCTCCGAAGGACCACCATCATCCACTGCCGGACTAATTTCCTTCAGCTGTATTGATTTTGCATTGTGAAGTCAAACCGATAAGAAAAAGGAATAAAATTCGCTCTTCAGAACTCATTCATGCATGATACTGACGAACACTACTCGGATGAAAGGCAAACACATGATACGAGGATGGAATATGTACGAAAAACAGGACGGCGTGACATATTCACACCTATGATGTGGTAACTAAGCAGAAGGCATTTCAACAAATTAGAAGCACTGCAAGCTAGACACCATATGAAAGGTGCAACCAATATCACTCTGCCAAGTTCAAACTGTCTGGCGTTTCAACAAATTAGAAGCAGTACATGCTAGAAATCATATGCAAGACACAACCAATATCACAGTGGCGACTTAAAGGTGCCTTATCATAAGTGACTGATGCGGGATATGCAAGAACAGTAGTCTGATGTAAGAACATGGTGTGATCAGATATAGTATGTTCTAGAAACAGGAACACGTGTCATATTCACAGGCATTATGTGTAAAGTAAGCAGATGCAATTCAACAAAGTTAGAAGCAATACAAGCTAGACATCATACGCAACATGCAACCACATATAATAGTGCCAAGTTAGAGCAAGCACCTGTGATGGTGGAGTAGGGGAGATGTGCTCATCATCTACACAGCTACGTTGACTGTCTAGCCTTGCGTTGTCTTGCGAATCTTGTTGGGAGGATGGCGGAGTAGAATCTGTAGAGACCCTCCGTTTCAGTTGCTCGGAAGGACCACCATCATCCAATGCCTTACCAATTTCCTTCCGCTTTATTGATTTTGCATTGTGAGGTCAAACCGACAAGAAAAAGGAATAAAATTCGCTCTTCAGAACTCATTCATGCATGATACTGACGAACACTACTCTGATGAAAGGCAAAGTCATGATACGAGGATGGAATATGTACGAAAAACTGGACGGCTTGACATATTCACACCTATGATGTGGTAACTAAGCAGAAGGCACTTCAACAAATTAGAAGCACTGCAAGCTAGACACCATATGGAAGGTGCAATCAATATCACTCTGCCAAGTTAAAACTGTCTCGTCATAGGTGGCGTTCATCAAACTAGAAGCACTACATGCTAGAAATCATATTCAAGACGCAAACCAATATCACACTGCCAACTTAAAGGTGTCCCATCATATGTGACTGATGCAGGATACACAAGAAGAGTAGTTTCATGTAAGAACATGGTGTGATAGACAGATATAGTATGTACCAAAAACAGGAAAGCGTGTCATATTCACACGTATCATGTGTAAGCTAAGCAGATGCAGTTTACACTAATTAGGAGCAATACAAGCTAGACACCATATGCAACATGCAACCAGATATCACACTGCCAAGTTAGAGCAAGCACCTTGGATGGTGGAGTAGGGGAGCGGAGACTTGGAACTTGTAATGCACTAGCAGTACAAGGAGAATCCGTACAGATGCTCCGTTTACGTTGCTGCAGAGGACCACCATCATCGCCTTCCTTACTCTTTTCCTTCCTCTTTTTTGATTTTGCCTTGTCAAGTCAAACCCACAAGAAAAAGGAATAAAATTTGCTCTTCAGAACTCATTGATGCATGATACTGACGAACACTACTTTCATGTAAGACAGCCGCATGATAGGAGGATGGAATATGTATGAAAAACAGGACGGCATGACATATTGACATGTATGATGTATAAAGTGTAAACTAAGCACAAGGTGTTTGAACTAGTTAGAAGCAATGCAAGCTAGAAACCATATGAAAGATGAAACCAATATCACTCTGCCAAATTAAAAGGGTGGCCTAACAAATGTATTTGACCAAATTAGAAGCAATACATCGCAACAGGCTAGAAATAATATGCAATATGCAACGAATAAAGGTGTCTCATCGTAAGTGATTGATGCAGGATACAGAAGAGAGGTAGTTTCATGTAAGAACATGGTTAACACATAGATGTAGTGTGTACCAAAAATAGGAAGGCATGTCATATTCACAGGTATAATGTGTAAACTAAGCAGATGCAATTTACCCTAATTAGAAGCATTACAAGCTAGACACCGTATGCAACATGCAACCACATATCACACTGCGAAGTTAGAGCAAGCACCTGCGATGGTGGTGTAGGGGAAGTGCGGTCTTCAAGTACAGAGCTACGTTCAATATCTTCATTTAGGCTTGCTGTTTCTTGAGAATCATGTGGAGAGGATGAAACTGCACTCTTTATAAGAGTAGCGCGTCTCATACTAACCCACGGGCGTGACTGTCTCATCATAAGCGATAGATGCAGGATACACAAGAACAGTAGTTTGATGTAAGAACATGGTGTGATAGGCAGATGTAGTATGTACCAAAAACAGGAAGGCGTGTCATATTCACATGTATAATGTGTAAGCTAAGGAGATGCAATTTAACAAATTAGGAGCAATACAAGCTAGGCACCATATGCAACATGCAACCAGATATCACACTGCCATGTTAGAGCAAGCACCTGGGGTTGTGGAGTAGGGGAGATGAGATTTGGAACTTGCACTGCAGTAGGAGTAGCAGGAGAATCTGCAGAGATCATCTGTTTCGGTTGCTCCAGAGGACCACCATCATTCCGTGCCTTCGTCCTTTTAGATTTTGCCTTGTCAAGTAAACACACAAGAAAAAGGAATGAAATTCGCACTTCCAAATTCGTTGATGCATGATACTGACGAACACAACTTTTATGTATGGCAACCACATTGTAGGAGGATGGAATATGTACGAAAAACGCTAAGCAGAAGGCATTTCAACAAATTGGAAGCAATGCAATCTAGACACCATATGAAAGATCCAACCAAAATCACTCTACCAAGTTAGATGTGTCTCATTATAAGTGGCACTTCAACAAATTAGAGGCAATACATGTTTGAAATGATATGCAAGATGCAACCAATATTACACTGTCAACTTGAAGGTGTCTCGTCAGAAGTGATTGATGAGGGATACACAAGAAAAGTAGTTTGATGTAAGAACATGGTTAATAGAAAGACGTAATATGTACCAAAAACAGGAAGGCATGTCATATTCACAGGTATAATGTGTTAACTAAGCAGATGCAATTTACCCTAATTAGAAGCATTACAAGGTAGACACCATATGCAACATGCAACCACATATCACACTGCCAAGTAAGAGCAAGCACCTGCGATGGTGGTGTGGGGGAATTGCGGTCATCAACTAGAGAGCTACGTTGACTATCTTCATTTAGCCTTGCTGTTTCTTGAGAATCATGTGGGGAGGATGACACTGCACTCTTTAAACGAGTAGCGCGTCTCACAGTAACCCACTGGGGTGACTGTCTCATCATAAGTGATTGATGAGGGATACAAAAGAGCATTAGTTTGATGTACGAACATGGTTAATAGACATATGTAGTATGTATCAAAAACAGGAAGGCATGTCATTATCAAAGGTATAATGTGTAAAGTAAGCAGATGCAATTTAACCAAATTGGAAGCAATACAAGCTAGACACCATATGCAACATGCAACCACATTTGACAGCGCGAAGTTAAAGCAAGCACCTGGGATGGTTGTGTGTGGCAATTGAGATCATCAACTGCAGAGCTACGTTTACTGTCTCCATCTGCTGGCACTGCACCCTTTAGAGCGCTGAAACGCTTAGTGCTTATCTTCGAATTACACTGGAGCGACTTCTGTCTTTTCTTTTTTGTATTCATCAACACTGCGTCAGAGTCTGAAATACCCATGCATAAAAAACAATAGTGTGAGTATGGGTGAAGTGTGTGCACAAGTAGTACAGTGTAAAGGTAGCAGATAGCAGGTCGGTGAGAAATAAATGACGGGAGACATATGATAGCTCTACAACATGCATGGCACACGAAATTACTAGATTCTAGGATTTTGAAATATGAGCACAGGGATGGCTGGGAAATGCAGATGCTCCTCCAGCACACCACAAGGTGTGGTCCTATGAAAATAACAGTCGACTGAAAACAAATAGGTCAGTCCATTTTTTCTGCACCGTCCGATGTACAAAGAACGGGCAGATCGCCTTCATCTACCTCCAGCCAGTCAGTGTTACGATCTTCCTCGAAACGCCAGCGACCACCGGCCCAGTCCCCTGCCTCCGCCCTCCCCTCGACCTCACCGCACCGCCGTGCTTGGCACCGCCCCCGGCCATCCCTTCAAGCCCCGCCGACCTCCAGATCGGGCGCAAGCAGCTCCTGCGCCCCACACCCCTATGATAGACACCGATGCGCCGCTTCCCCGGCGAACAGGCGGACTAGGTGCTCCGCGCGCCTAAGCGGGTGCTGCTTCTTTTAATTGCGATTCGACTGACCCTGAATTGAAATCCAGGCGGGCTACTGACCTCTAGCAAAGGTGAAATAGTAAATGGGAGGAAACCTTGTGCATTTAGTATCACGAAGAAGATGCAGTAAGAAGCGCTCAACTAGTTTCTTTCGTGGGATGAATACGGTGTGAGCAGAGACGTAAGATTTGCACGAATAAGGGAAGAGGAGTACCTCTTTCTGCTGGCAGTGTGTGTCCTCCTTCTGTTTTTCCAACGATCTTCTTGTGGTTCGCTGGAAACGAGAAGTTGTGGAGGACGGTGGAGCCTTGGACGAACCCATGGCCAAGTTGTTGAGTGTGGTGCGGTGGCCGTCTGTCGGCGGCGGGGAACCAGATCCGAGGCGGCGAACGACGGCGTAGCGGGAACAGCTCCGGTGCGGTGGACGGTTGCGACAGTGGAGCGGCAGCGGTGAGGCGCAGGACGGCGTGGTCGAAGTGGTTCTGGTACGGCGCACGTCGGCGTCGGTCGTGGAGGCAGCTCTGCCTCGGCTTCAGCTGCTAAGTCCTTGAGGGCGTTGCGGTTGCGGTTGCGTTGGACGACGACGTCGGGGTACCGGCTCCGGCGTGATGGAGGAGGGCGGCGGTGGATTGGGCGCGATGGGGTGGAGGACGGAGGAGGCTGGGGTTTCGCGGCTGGTGGAGGGGGCGTTTTGGCGCCCACGGAGTATGAATCGGGAAACGAAGGGGGGGTACTAAGGGTGAAGAATGTTTCGGTTTGGGACGCGCTTGTTTGAAATTTGGGGAAAGTTACAAACTTTGCCCCCATCTAAAATTTCGGACATATTGCGGGTTGGGGGTAGGACAGTAATCTCAGGTGTCCCAAATGGTGGGCGGGATAGATTTCGGCCGAGCGCATGGGTGTTTAGGCGCCCACGGCGTATGAATGCTTCTCGGAGGCGGTTGAGACTGGCGTCTTGGTGAAGTTACAAACCTACCCCGGTTTAGACCTTTGGACATCGGGCCGATAGGCTACACGTGCCAGAGTCAGGACAGTAATTTCCTACCACCAAACATTAGTCTCGCGCGGTTTCGGGTGACCAGAGGCTTATTTGGCGCTTCGTTCAATATTTGGGAGCAGAAGCATTAACGTTTTCGGTTCTCTTGAATTGAACTTTCAGGATTTGTCAAACTTCACAAATCTTTACTCTTGAAAATCCTAAAACTACGATTATTTTGGAATGGAGGGGGTACATTTGAATATACATTGTACACGAGTATATATTAAAAAATATGCAACTTACCTCAGTTCATGCATGGTTCCAGATATAATCTCCTTGGTTGCAAAAAAATAGTTAGACATGCGTATGAATATATAGCATGTTCAAACGCACAACAAAGATTGATGCCCCCTTTTAGATCTGATTTACAAATGCCATTATCTCGGGTTCAAATAGATGAATGCACTTCCTATGAATTCGAATCTTCGAAACCCCCTTTATGTTGAATTCAACATGTATTCTATTTCGTAGCTAGCAATTTGGAATGTATCCATGTAAGTGACAAATGTATAAAGTGCTTCACACTAACAACATGGAGTGCACTAATTAATGTTTATATATGAATTGCAAAAGCAATGCATTGCCTGTATTTCAAACCGCTCTCACTCTATGGATCGATAATATGAAATAAACACATGCACATGCTAGAATTCAATAGAGTATGGGTGTCTGATAGACCGATTTTCGTTCATACGCAAATTGCAAAATTCATGATCTCATCCAAAAATAATAATGCCATTTATATTTTAATTTAATGCGTAGAACCGCCTTTTACACGTAGATGCACTATGCCTCGGCCCGTTCTCACAAACGTGCTATATATCTCTCTATCTAACGCATAAGTGCACACACTTTATATACATCGGCATTTCTCTTTCACACATGCTCACAATCTCTCCCGGGGTGTCGGGGTGTCTCACGCACACACTCTCTCTGTATCTCTCTCTCTCTCTTTCTGACTACTATGTACCACTCTTTTCACTAATCTCAGTTGGAAAACACTATTTCTCTCACATGCATATATACACACGCACGGTCTCTACTAGCCCTCTATACGCACATATATGTGCCTACGTGTCTCCCGCACGCACATTATCTTTAGGCCTCTCTCGCACACATTGCCCCCCCCACAGACACACCTCTCTCTTAGTAGTTGGCAGATATGATTCCATCAGATCATTCGGTAGGATATCCCTGACTGTTAGGCTGGATGGTAATACGAGGCAAAGTTTTACCCAAGTTCGGACCCTTGCAGTTGAGGAAAAAGCCTACTCCTGGTACTGTATATTAGTGATAGGGGTGTGTACAAAGTACACGTGAATACCAGGCATTGTGCGTGTGTGTATACTATCGACGAACTAGCCCCCAGGCTTCTATAACATACTCGGGGCCTAGGGTTACAAATCATATATAGTCGGCTTATCACCAGTGGGGATAGAGTCCTCCACGACTCTGGTAGCTTCGTGTTGTACGCCGAGTCCTCCACATGGGTCTTCGTATAATGCGTCTCGGTCCAACCTATGTGGCGCAGGATGGAACCGACCCATGAGTCCTCATGTTGACCCACCACAACTAGAAATGATGTGCCCACCCCAACTAGAAATGATGTGCCCACCACACCACACACGCAATCGGCCACTAAGAAAATAAGCATATACAATAGTACAATGTTATACATGAAAGTTAATTGCATGGTGCATCCAAAAATATTTGTTCTGCATTGTGAATGTTTATATTTTCTCCTAAAATATTAGTCACGGGAAAGAGAAACGAAGGGCATATCTCTCCTTGTCTCCACCGGACACCCCCTCTTTCTACACCACTTTCACGTACGCACACAAACTATCTCTCGGCCCTCTAAAAGTATGCATGCCCATGACACATTCACGCGTGACGGTCACTGTATTTCAAGCGAAAGCACTATACGGTCGGTGGACTTCAGAATATGCTCATTACGGTCACCGTATATATTCTCGTGGTGATCATACGGTATCTAGCTCACGATACGTCTCCGTATTTTGTTGATGACACTGACGGACATTGTATTTGATGCGTGCTCCGTATTTTGTTGACGACACTTACGGTCATTGTATTTGAAGCGAAAGCACGATATGGTCACTGGACTTCAGAATAAGCTCATCACGGTCAGCACATACATTTTGTGGTGCTAACCAACCTGTGGTTGGATGGTTAGGAGGACAGTGGTTTCTCGAGCCCACCAGGGTTAAAGTCCTGGTGCTCGCATTTATCCTGGGTTAATTTCAGTATTTTTCCGGCGATGTGCGTTCAGTGGGAGGAGACGTTCCACTCGACTACGAGGCACCTATGGTGACTTCGTAAAATCTCAAGATCATATGCTGGCTCACTCTCTCGAAGGTGCTCATAGGGGTAGGGTCTGCGTGTGTGCGCTTATAGCGGTGAGTGCTTGCGCGTATATATGAGCGCTTGCGTCTGTACCGTGTTAAAAAATACATGTCGTGATTATACGGTCACTGGCTCACCCGTACAACTCCGTATTTTGTTGATGACACAATCAATTGACCAGTCAAACGTTCCACGTGGCGCAACTAGTGTTGCACCATCGGGGCGCGTAACCGTGGGGCCCACCTGTCAGCGCGTATATGAAAGAAAGAAATGGTAGTTTGAGTCTGTACTGTGTTAATAAAATACATTTTAGGGTGATCATACGGTCACTGGCTCACCATACAGCTCTGTAATTTGTTGATGACACGATCAATTGACCAGTCAAATGGTCCACATTCAGCAGCGCACATTATCATAGGGCCTACCCGTCAGCGCGTATATGAAGGACAGAAATGGTAATAAATTAGTGGTCAGTGGGGATTCGAAGTCGTGAGACCTCTGGTTGGCAGTCGCCGGCGGTGGGGGCGCGGTGATTGGGCGGTGGCGTGGGGATCGCCGGAGAAAAAGCTCGGCGCGGGGGGGGGCCTAGAGGGATGGCCGGGGCGGCGGCGGACCGGCGGTGGGGAGTGGTTTCGTGGCGGGCGGGGCGGCGTGGCGGCGCGGGCCTGGCGGTTCGGCCGGCGGTGGCTGGCGGCTCAAGGGGTGGAGGTTGAAGATAAACTGCAGGCCCTTGATTTCGTATCCAACGGCTGGAAAATCTACTGACCAGAGATGAAAAAGTCAGTCGACTGACATGTAGCCTCACCCCGCACGTACACATGCACGCACGCAACACTCGCACGAACACACGCACGCATGCAGGCGTGCAACACTGACACGTACACATAACGAACACACGCACGCATGCAGGCGTGCAACACTGACACGTACACATGCACTCACGAACACACGCACGTACGCACACATTGCATGCAACACTGAAACGTACACATGCACGCACGCAACACTCGCACGCCTGCATGCACACAGCACACGACGCAAGACACACGCTCAACCTATACGTGCATGCACCCTTTGTTAAGGACATGGATTGTTACGGGTATTAATCAATCTATCTTTTTGCAAGGTTTAATCAATCTTATCTGTGATAAGCAAAACATTGATGTTTGCAACGGTCTTTATGAATCACAACGTATCGAACGGGCTATCAACGTACATATGAAAATTTTAAAATTCTCTTACATTATATAGTAGGCTTATCTAGATGAAATAGATGACGTCACACTCAATGAACAATCATCGGTTTATGAAATGCCCGCTTCTGACCGCCCTGGCCCACCAAAAGTTCCTCTGTCGTGCGCTGCCTGCGTTGGGTCACTGACATGCAGGCCATGTACCCAAAGAGCCCACACGTCAGTGGAAGAACGGCGCGGTGTCGTACGTCAGAGTCGAGGGCGCCACTCGCTGCACGCCCGGCTGAACACGCCTCCTTGCCGCATTCAAACGCCTCCATGAAACCCGTGTGGAAGCCGAGAAACCCACTCTGGACACACGTCCGTTCATGACCGGGCCGGCATTAAACGCAACGCCGGCCGAGCTCCTCCCGTCCGCCGTCTATTTAATCTCCTATTTAAACGAGGCCAAACGCCGGCCAAGAATCGCACACCTCCGCCGCTCCCCTATCTCCTCCTTCACCATTTTGTCCACTCTTACAATGGCTTACGAAGAGTAGTTATCCCGCATCCAAGCCGGCTGGGTGGCCCGCCGAGCCCGCCGGATACGAGCTATGCAGCTCGCTGATCCACCTCCCTCCCCTCGCCCGACGGAGCCAGTTGCCGCCCCAAGCCGGCGCGCGGTTCAGCAACTCGCCGCTCCAGGCCAGCTCGACGAGGAGCGGCGCACGGGCGTCGTCGCTGCCGTCCACGCCGCCGCCTCGTACCGCGCCTCCCGTGTCTGCGACCGCGTCTCCCGTTTCTGTGGCCGAGACTCCCATGCCGGCGGCCGCGCCATGCAAGCAGAGACAGAAGCCGGGTGCGCGGAGAGCGACGAGTCGGTGGCCAGCGCCTCCGCGTCCGCCGCCATCATCGAGGAGAAGTAGAACACGGGAGGCCGCCGCCGCTTGGGTCCCATGAAGGCCACCGCGGAGGCGACGCCGGCGTACACAGCAGGTGTCTTGCCGGATCCTTTTGTTGCGAGGACCTTCGTCGACCCCGCATGGGCTCCACGGAAGCGGAGAAGCCCCCTTCCACCATCATCTTGGGCATCAGCCAACCATATCAGTTGGGCAGCGGGGAAGCGAGCCGTCCTTTGCGCTGAAGCATATACCTCCGGGGCTCCCGGCAGTCCGGTGATCGTGCTGCCGGACATGAGGAACACAAATGGATCGGCGGGCGACCATTTAGGCCAGGTATTATATACCTGTGCTGTCCAGAACTAGCACCGCTTAGTTGATTTGAATGTAATGAAATCCGTCATGTTTGTATGAAAATCCGGTATTTTATATGAATTCCGTCATTGTTTATGAGAAATATCGCCGTGTTTGCATGAATTTCGTCCGGTTGGTTGAGTTGCTGTCAGAATGTGTGCGGCTACGGTTGGATGGCGTAATATGCGGGTCGCCGGTCGGTCTGCGGCCGGCTCGGGCGGCGTGGTGGGACAAAAAAAGCACAGCTCGTGCGAGCTCGTCTCCAACGTGCGCGCTGGAGGATGCATGAGCACCCGAGCCATTCCTCGTTCATCGGTGGCAAAGGCACCGGTGGACAAAAGGGTCGCCAATATTTTGGCTACCCCGGGCAAAATCCAAACAGCCCCTCCCAGCAGATTCAAATCCCTCGTTCGCCGTGAAATTTTGCCATGTGTTGTTTTCATGGACTAGCAAGATGCCCGTGCATTGCACGGAACATCAAGATGCATTTTTTTACAAAACACCTGTTGTGATTGACCCATGCAGGAGTAATCCCATGTGTAAAAACTAATGATATCTCGAGAATTTTATCGGAAAAATGGTATCTCGAGAATTTCATCGAAAAAATGATATCTCGAGAAAGATGAGAGATAAGGTGAGGAGGAGTGGGGCGTGGTGGTGACTGGTGGTCGGACTGGGCGGAGGCATGGGGATGGATGGCGCATTATGTCTAGGTTTGTATCTCTCTCACACACACCCACGTAGGTGGGGGACGTGCACGAAGAGAAGAGGTGCACGCACGGCGCACGTACTCCCGTCTCTTTCCCAACCACACCCGCGCGGGTACACGGTGGAGCTCATTTCTGTACGAAAAGGCAGCCCACGTGGTAATTTGACACGTGTACTGGTTGTCCACTTGATGGAGGATCGTCTACCACGGGTGAACAAACAAATTGCGACTGACTTGAACGGCATCATGTGGGGCCTACCTTAGAGGCAAGGTTCTATACACTCGAGATGCTCTGTACGTATTACTTTTGATGTGTCCCGTCAACTCGCAGAACGAGGAGAAGCTTGCTTACTACGCCGTCTCCCCCGCCCACGGGCGCGGTGGCTCGCAGGACGAGGTGAAGCTTGCTTACTAGAAACTACCTCCGTCCTGGTTTATTGGTCCCCATTGTATATTGTGTCAAATTTTGACTATAGATTGAACTAACAAAACGTTCATGCATGTTACCAAAAATTATATCATTGAAAACTATGTTGAAATACGAATCCAACGATATAATTTTTGTTGACATGCATTAACATTTTGTTAGCTAAATATTTGGTCAAAATTTGGCACGAACTACAAAGGTGACCTATAAACCAGGACGGAGGTAGTAGTACTACGCCTTACGCCCGCTCCCTCGCCCACGCGCGCGGTGGCTCGCAGGACGAGGAGAAAATTTTACTACTCCCTCCGTTTACTCCTCGTCCCTACCTTGGTTAGAGAGATTATCATATTGTTTGGAATATATGTCTTTTAGTAGTACTCCCTCCTTTCCAGTTTATGGCTCAATTTCCTTGGAGTAGTATATAGGAGTAGTACTACTACAACAATTTCCTTGGAGTCCGTGGTGCAGCAAGCTACCCTAGGCTATGTTACTACTCCCTCCTTTCCAGTTTATGGCTCAATTTCAAAATCTCTCCAACCAAGGTAGACGGTGAGTGGTGGAATTAATTTCGTAGTTTGCACAAGTAATGTACGCTCGTTTTTCTCAAGAAGTTATGTTTACCGAGGCATTAATTAGAACGAATGCATGCATGACCACTAAATTTCCATGAACTTCTACATGCATTGGTGAGTTTTCTCTTGACAATGCTTGCATCGGGTGATTTAACGCACCTCGAAATCCAACATGTGATGGTACTACTACTACTAGTAGAATTGAGACTTATAAAACGGAAAAACGAATTTTTTTAGACGAGCCCTATAAACCGGAAAGGAGGGAGTAGTAAGTAGTATACTACCTCCATAGTGGGTACGTACTCCGTAAAATCAGATTTTCCCAAAACTAAGTCGCTCAACCTTTATTTGCTTGTTTCCCTTCCTGCCTCGTTGCCTCGAACAGACTATGCCAAACTCCCCTGCCTGCCGCGCGGGAAAAGACCCGCCCTCGCCTTTTTTAGTCCGGGTTTGTATCGATGGATCGCGCGAAGCAGCAAAAACCAAGCCGTGTCTTGTACTCCTCCGTCGACGCTCGCTTTCATGAATTCTGTACTTCCTCTCGCCGACATGTGGGACATATAGCAACCGGGTCGACGTGTCATGCACCAAATAACAGTGCAGAACAGCAGGGGGACGCACCCCAGTCGTACCGCCCCAGTAGTAGTAATGAGCAATGAGACGTCAAATCACAATGCCGCACCTTCCCAGACGGACGAAGCAACCATTATTTCACACTTCGCTTCGCCATCATCTCCTTCAAGAAAACCACGTAGTATTGCTTCTGCCATTGTTCTGCCTCAAGAGGGACACGCGCATCGCCTTGGTACATCATGACACGTGGGACCGCATGACAGGCCATGCTCCCCCGCCCATCGCTCGGTAAAATCACCTCATTTTTACTACTTCCTCCGTATCGGTTTACAGGGCATGCACGTCGTTCTAGGTTGAGAATTTAACTGGCTATATATGTGATGAACAGTATATGTTTAGAAACTACATCCGCTTAAGAATCGAATGATATACTTTTTGTGACATAGTAACTCATATTTAGTTAGTCAAATGGATGACCGAGAACTACGTGCGCGCCCTATAAACCGAGACGGAGAGGGTAGTACAGTACGTATCTTTTTAGATCAATATAGTCGGGATTCACCAAGGAGCAAAACCAAGTGGTAGGCTGCTCCTGTCGTGTTGGCGTAGCAACTCAAGCAGGGTCAGTCCGCACACGAAATGGTGACACACTTAACAGGACCCCTTTGGCCGACATGTGGCTCATCCACCGTCTTGTTCCACGTGCGATGCACCAAATTACAGTTCGGAGCAGCGGTTGGACTTGGAGGCACCCCGGTCGTAGCGCCGCAGTAGTAGTAAATGAGCGATGAGGGGTCAAATCACAAAGCCCCACCTTTCCCGCATTAAGCTGGACGGACGAAGCAACCATCATTTCACTCTAGGGCGCAAGAGCATAAAGAAAAGAGAAAACCAATGATGCGTGCGGCAGCTACCTAGGGCACCCTAGGGTAGGGGCCTCCACTACAAATCCATTTTTTTGAAAGCGCCTCCACTACAAATCCGCTTCTCCCTCGTCCTCTTGAAGAAAACCGATGATGCGTGCGGCGGTAGGGTTTGTAGGAGTACTACGGCGTGCGGGGCCACGTCGTAGTAAACGGGAGAGGGATTGAGTTCGAGTCGACGCCTTAATATGTGTGGGCCGCTTGGTTTTACGGGAACGAGGCAGCATTTTGGGTTCGGGGACCAGTGGAGATATACGTACAAAAAATTGTGGACGTAGGTTCGACCGAAAGGCAATGATGCATGGGCCCTGCATTTTGATATACCCGCGGCCGCGTGAAATTTGCTACTCTACTCAAAACTAGTAAGGTACACATGCATTGAACGCATGAGATTTGGAAACCAAATTATGAATAAATACACACTATAGCATGTAAAGCTTTGAGTCATATATGCATGATGTAGATGTTCGTTTAGTTCTTATAGTTAATCTCATTCAAAATCAATTAGTTTTATAAAAAGGTTAAGATTCATGGGATTGTGCATTGTAAAGCATAAAGTAAAAAACAAATAATGGCAATTCATTTAGAAAAAAAAGTTTGGGCAATTATGATACGGAAGATTCTAGAACAAAGGAGAAGTGCTTGTGTTTTGGGAAAGCATGCACGGCCCACATCTCTTATTGGTTGATATGTCACGAAACAAGAAACGAGGAGGGAGTTAATGTACCGTGCCAAAGTGTTTTGGGATTATTTGGTTTTCGGAAGATGACTTACACACCTAGACGGAGGGAGTACAAAGAGAAAAAATGAATTGCAGTTAAAAGAATGGCATTTCTAACAAAAATGTGAATGTGAACTACATATGTGTGCACGTGACCAGCACATACATTGTCAATGCAAAATTTAATGCAAGAAATAACTTATGAGTAACATGCACGAATTGATGATGTGGTGCTTGCATGCATAGAGTAGAAAAAACAATGTGATTTATGACTTGCATGCATGACGTGTTCTTGTGCCATAGTTGCATGTCTAGGAAAAAAGCTACTAGTGGGTTGTACTAGCTATTTAGGAATAGAAGATGTATACATGGAAGTTGTAGGGAAAGAGATGACATGTATCTCAATTCCTATGAGTAGGGATTGGAAAAGAGATGTCATTTGGTTCACATCATAGGAACTTTTCTATTGAATCTAGAGATGACATGTATCTCAATTCCTATGAGGAGGGATTAGAAAAGAGATGTCATTTGGTTCACATCATAGGAACTTTTCTATTGAATATACGCTAATGTTTATTTTCCTTTGAAATTATGGGAGTATAGGAATCCATTCATATGAACCAAGTGGCTCTAAAGCTATAAAAATGATATCATGTTTATTTCCTTTGAAATGTGGAGTATATGAATCTATTCCTATGAACCAATTGGCTCTAAAGGAAAAAATCCTATAAAAATCATATCATATAGAGTTCCTATGATATTCCTCCACACCAAAGGATGGTTGAAATTGCTGCAGGTGATACGACGGTCTTTCTTTGTAGACTCCTCCCCCATCTTTATAGTTACCTCTCGAAGATGAATGAAATGATATATACTGGGTATTCTATATGTGCATTTTGGTACACGAAAACTCGGTAAAAGTTTGCGAGGTTCGAATTTTCAATAAAGCTATATGCACTGCATTTTGGAACGGAGGGAGGAGCATACGGCAGTTGCTAACACTCACGTGGAAGATTTGTGTGTAGGAGGAGTGGCTGCTCTGTTAAATGACATGGCAAAACTGACACTGTCGGATGCCGATCTAACGGTTCTTACGGCGTTCGTCAGGAAACGGCTTGTGGCGAACGTTTGTCGGATAATGATTTACGGACACATGCATTGCATTGATACGTGCCCCCTCTCTCTCACGCACACACGCACCCTCACGAGTCACGACTCTCCCGAGTCCTCTCGCACCCACCGTCTATCTGCAGGTAGACGTCACACACATATGTGCTCTTCACACCCTACCCTCAGAACTTCTAAAAAACAAAAGACGTCGCGCACCTTTTATTTTAGCTCACACGTCACACACTTATACTATTACTCTTGTGGCGAACGTTCTTTGGGCATAGTATATTGTACTCTCACGAAGAGAAGCGGTGCACGCACGCACTAGTTCTCTCACACCCACTCGCGGGTACACGTAGGAGCGCATTTTTTTGAAGCTGGTACAACAAAATCACTCCACTATATATATAAGCAGGAGCCTTAGTGCTTGCTTTACTAGGGTTCCTCTCTTTCACTCTCTCATGCTCTCCAGATCTAAGCAAGACATAGGTGGCCACACTCTCTCTCTGCTCACGGCCGGTCACAAATCCGGCCGGACCACCTCGACCGGCGCAGGGGTGTAGGTGCATCGTTCACGCTGTCGTCGGCGGCGAGGGAGGAGACCAACTGCTGCCTGCACGTCCCAATCAGTGGTCGTGCCGTTCTCTCGAGAGAGCGCCGGCTCGGGAGGGCCTCCGACCCCTTCTTCCTCCCTGCGGTATTGTGGCCAAGATGCGGCCTCCCGACGCCGTCTTTGCCACATGCCGACGACCCTCAGGTATATATTCCTTCGAAACCTGCCTTGCTCTACTGCCCCAGCTCCCCACGTGGCTGCGTGTGGATCTTTTTCTACTTTCGTCGGCTGTTCCAAAGCCACTAGGCTTTTACTATTATTAGAGGTAAAGCTAGTTCATACAATCGAATCTAAGAGTTGGTTCAAACATGGAAGAAAGTGGGAAAGCTGTAGCATGAATCTAGGACTTGGTTCTAAGAGGAAACGGGGGAAAGTAGTAGATACTGGCTACCCAACCGGTCTATTGGTTGAAAAGGCGAAGAAAGCATGGTGGATGGCGAAGGGTGGGGGGAAGTGGACCTGTCTCTTGGTTGAAAAAGGAAAGAAAGTGAGGGGTGTTGGGGGACAACGCAAATGAGAATGAGCAGGTCTAGATTTCCTGTGCTCACATAGGAAAATGTCGCCGAGGAGATAAAAAATGGGACAAATGCAGACATGCTGCCTGAGTGTTTGCCGCTCTCGGCAACCACATCTGCCTCACCACTTTATGCCCCTGCTGTCCCTACGCCCATATCGCTACCGTTAATGTAAAATCACATGAAGCATTAAGCAATGCCACCTAATGTCACTATAAGTAATGGTCTAGTGCCGTCGATAAATTGAAGCAATGCCACCACCATTTTATGAAGTGCTTCCGTCTTGCTTTATTTCCCATGAATTGTGTTTTTGCAGTTACACTTAAATCTCACACCGCTAACATTGCTTCATCCCAGTGGAACTGCACAAATTTGATTGCACATTTACTGACCATGTGCTACTCTCATGACAGTAATACTAATGCTATTGTTCTGCATGTTAATCTAGTGGCAGTGTTGATGTGATGTGATGCTACTTACTTAAGGGCACTTTCATACTGTCAATCTAGTGCCAATTATAACACAATAGATGCTGCTGTTAATCATACGCCACTGCAAATATCTGTCACTGTTTAAATAACCGTATTTCGTATTTGCGCAAACAGGGATGTCTGTCTCCATATCGTTTCTATCTGCGCAATCAAAAGTACACACCTCAGTTTTAGTACAACTGCACAAAATGAGATGGCTATTCCTAGCTGCCGTCCTCTAACCACCAGTGTTCCAGGTATTCCTACATTGGTAGTAACTAGGTAGAATGACCAACGCAATCTAAAAGAAGCTGATTCGTACGTTTTACTTCCTGATTGCAGTGCAGGGACGAGCGAAAACAACTGCATCCTAGTCCGGAATGCACTTTCTACGAGTTGATCCATGGACCGAGGACTAGCTGGCACGGCTGCACGGAGGTTTTTGGGACAGGTGCGCGGACAAGAGGCATTGTGGTCTGCTTATTTCTGCAAATAGCGGTGCTTAAATTTAGTGGAATGCACAAGAATTTCAGCTGGTCAGTACACTACATGGTTCAGTTCAGCATTCCAGCTGAGAACACAATTATAATTGGTTATTCTGGAATGAGAGAACCTAACCCTGGATGGTGGCAACAAGAAAAAACCAGAGTGAACTCCAGGAAATTTAAGCCTGCCGGGAGGCCCTTTGCTCAGAGAAGCCTTGCTTGTTTTTTTCCTGATTTGTAAACCTTCTCACAACTTCGTCTTTTGCTATGAACTAGTATATGTTTCTTATGTTCTATGAATCAGTGAGATGTATAAAATTGCTTAACTTATGCTTTTCAAGTTTTTATGAAGCTGAGTTTAATGTGAGTGTTCCACATGAACGCTGGACTAGCGTGTGAATGTCTGGAATTTACACTGTGGCCTCCTTTAACTGCATGCACCACTGTAACAAGATACGTAGTTGCTTATATGTCAGATAGCAGATTATTGATTGTTAGTTGGTTGATAGCCTAGTGTTGAAGCGAGCTGAGCCAATGTGCCGTGTTTTGCACAACTGCTTACAAGTGGGGTAGCACCAACAGTGTTTACAAGTACTTATGTATATGTCGGCGCACATTTCTCGAACGAGTACTCTATTTCATCAAACACACACTGCTCGTATGATAAACCATGACAACTTATGTCTTACCATGCCATATTCATGAAAAAACTAGTGAGGACGCATCTTTTCGGCAACAATTACGATGGTTCTCACATGATTCACAGGCACACAAAAGTAGCAGCAGATCCCATAGACGGATTCAAACAGAGTACTAGCCCCAGAGGGCTCGATAATAGGCAAGGTTCGGATAAGTAGACACAATCCAAACTAGTATTAAACACTAGCTGGGGCAACTATTTCATGCCTCGATCTAATTTGGGCTGGACACAAGACAGACCTTGCCATGAACATCATCGAGGACGTCCGGCAGCAGCTCAATCCTGTGAACCTTCATGAAGATAACCTTGTGGCCTTGCCACTCCTAAACTTATTTGTGGAGGCATGCCACGTCATCTTCCTGCGTAAGCTTGACAAGAACAGTATGCCTCACAAACGAAGGAGTAGCTTTGAACTTCTTGTGCTTTAGTACACCCTGGACAACACGCCTGACAACAGTGAGGCTGGAATACAACTCGACATCGGTATAAGCGCAAATGGCTTCCAGGATCCAACAGCCTAAGAACTCTGTTTTCCCAGTGCGTATATTCAGGTCATCCGCCTCATAGCGAGTGACATGTACAACCACACAATCCTTGTCTGCATCAGGGCTCTAATTGAAACAGAAACAAATTCTGAATTACTTTCCAGTATAAGAAACACAAGTTATTTAAACCACTATGTATAGCATGGCATCGAAGCTAATAAATTTTGCATTATTCATCACCACATACTTAGATGAAAAACCACAATCGAGATCGGCAAAGAAGAAAATCACCTTGGGCAGCTCAGCGGGGGGGGGGGACACATCCTCGAAGGGGGAAAACTGCTCCTGCAGTGCCACGGGGGCTGTAACCTCAAACGGGGCGTTGACCATCTCAGTAGTGGCCGTGAGCGTATCTGGGGTCGGCTCGGTGGCTGCCTCCATCTTCTTGGAGCTCTCTGTCTCGTGGGGATCAGCCTCCCGCGTCTGCTCCAATATCGGCAGATCTTTGCCTGGTTCTCCTTGGTCCATCATGAAACTGACGAATACTAGGAGACCACTGAAAGGAAAACACAATCGCAATGACAATGAAACAAAAAAGAGAGTGAGGATCGGTTACTGCTTTGCAAAAGTTCTTTTTTCTCTGAACGAAAATATACCAATATCACGGATCCGCTTACCTTCCCTTCGTTGGGAGAGAAGAACAGTGGCAGATGCGAGTGTTGGCTTTCTTGAAGACGGTGAGGGAGAAGGGGATTCAGCGAAGAGTGAAATGATGGTTGCTTCGTCCGTCAAACTTAGACTGCGGGGAGGTGGGGTTTTGTGATACGACGGCTCGTTACTGCCGCGCTACGACCGGGGTGACTCTCCGCCTGCATACTGCCTTCTAATTTGGTGGATGGCATTTGGGCCCGCGCGCGGCATGGCCCGCATGTCGGTGAACAAAAGTAAAACGCCATCAGTAGAGGGAGACGTTTCGATGACCTAGGAGGAGCAAGAAGCGGTAGTGTATCCACTGTACTAGTAGTAATTGTTTTTCTGGTAGCTGTAGAGTGTCTCCACTGTACTAGTAGTAATTGTTTCTCTGGGCCCAAGACAAAACAGCCCATCCACCCTAGTAAATAATAAAATCAATTCAAAAGCCCATATATTTACTTAATGAGAGGCGCTACCCACACCCAACACACCACCCCCCCAAAAAACCTGGGTGCTCTTCTTCCTCCTCACTCCCACCCACCTCACGCCAGCTCGCTCCACTCGTACCCCCAAATTCCTCACCTCACTCCTACAGAAAACCCCAGCTCCCCTTCTTCCTCACTACTACAGAAAAACCCCAGCTCCCCTTCTTCTTCACTCGCACTACAACTAGGCTCGTCATTCGTTACTCTGCTCAAATCCGTGAGCGCGACGCGACGCCCTCGAGGAAAATGGAGTCGGCTGACCCCAGCGCCAAGAAGATGAGGCTCCCGCCAGCGGCGACGCCTGTTGTAGATCCCGCACCCGGCAGCGCGGGGAGAAGCGGCGACCCCGCCCCCACCGGATCCCAGGAACCCGTAGAATCTCGGGTGGACCGCATCAGCGATCTCCCGGACGCCGTCCTTGGGGAGATCATCTCGCTTCTCCCCACCAAGGATTGCTGCCGCACCCAAGTCCTCTCAATTCGGTGGCGCCCTCTATGGCGCGCCGTGCCCCTTAATCTCGACTGTCGTCAGCTATCTCTCTTCAATGATTTTGAAATCCCCAGAGCCATCATCTCCTCCCACCAGGGCTCCGTTCAAAGCCTCTGCATCCCGTCATGCTACCTGAGCAAGCATACCATGCCCTGCACGGTGGACGCCTGGCTGAAATCCCCTGAATTCACAGAACTACAGCTGCTTGAGTTCTACTATTCCCCTGGAAATCACCTACCAGATACCGAACGCCATCTACCTGTGCCCTCAGCACCGATGTCCATCTCGCGGTTTTCCTCCTCTCTCCACACCGCCACCTTTGCGCTGTGCTACCTACCAGACAATCTGGTACTAAACCTTCGACTCCCATTTCTCAAGAAACTTTCACTTGTGCGGGTTCGTATATCGGAGGCCTCATTGCACAGCATCATCCACTCCAGTTGCCCTGCCCTGGAGTGCTTGGTGCTTGTTTTCACAGTTAGAATCGGTTGTCTCCAAATAAAGTCGCCTAACCTTGTAAGAATTGGAATTTCTTTTGACGGAAGGCAGCTCATCATCCAAGATGCCCCTTCACTTCAAAGGTTGATCCTTGATTCTAGTTATTCACCGTCGCAAATAACCGTCCTCTCTGCGCCTAAACTGGAGACCTTGGGTGTAATACATGATCTCTGTGCTCATTTCAAGATGGTGTTTGGCTCCACAGTTCTTCAGGTACTTTATATTATCATCTACACTTGTAACCATAAGCTGCATTTTAAATTTCTGCGCATAAGTTATATATCATCTCGGAGTACACATTTTGTACTAATATTATGTTCTATGCTCAATGAAGAGTTTCTCCATGGATAGCCTATCAATGGTGCTGGATTCTGTCAAGATCTTATATATCCAAATGAATAGTTTTGATCTGAACAAGATTATTGGCTTGCTGCAATGCTTTCCATGTCTGGAGAAGTTGTATATAAAGGTGATAATTTCACGCACATTGGAAGCCCGCATATAGTGTACTAGAATTAACCGTTCAGCTGTTGCTCTTTCCACACTCTTTTTTTAGACCTTAACTGTTTTCAATCTTCATGTCTATTTAGGCAACAGGACGGGGTAAGAAAGTTATAACCAATCGGTGGATTCGTAAGCACCGGGATTTTCTCACTTCTCATGACATTCGATTGAAGACAATAACGCTAGAACGATATGTAGCCAACCATGCAAACACTAGATTTGTCACATTCTTCCTGCTGAATGCGAGGTTACTATTGTCCATCAGGCTTAAGTTTATCAGCAGCATGGTTTTGACGGATGGGTATGTCGAAGAGCAAAAAAAGGAGTTTCAGGTGGGCAAAAGAGCTTCTGAACGTGCCGGGCTTCTATTTACAACATATTGTGGTCATAATCCAGTAAATTTTACGACCCAGGATGTTCATTCTATGGACCTGACCGATCCATTTGACTGTGACTGCCGAAAACAGTGCTGGAGTTAGATGTTGTTGCCCTTTTCAACCTGGGTTTTGTCTAAACCTGATGAACAATTAACCCTCGTGCTTTTGTACAGTTTGTAAGCTGGAGTTAGATGTTCTTGCCCTTTTCAACTCGGCTGTGACTGTCATATTTTCTTTGAAACAAGGCAAATGGCTTGCCATTCGTTTAATTTAGAGTGAAATATTGTAGCAAATCCAACCAAGGGAAATGACATCACTCTCGCCGGCTGCTTGAGCTCACTGTGCATTACAGAAGCCAAGTGATTAGCCCCCACCAGCACCCACAAACTTATTTCGAACTAACACACCAAATGGGCTGTAAATTTCATAGGAAAGGCTGCATGACCGTGACAGATTTGGATTCTAACATTTGGGACCCACAAGGAAATAGCCTATCCAAGGTGGTGTCGACTTACTAGCTAGTCAACAAACGATTCTGCCTACCAGCCGTTGGATTGACATCCAACATCTGTCGTGTATCTTCTATCTCTTGTCTTCTTCCTCCAGCTGCCCAAACCAAACCACCCCGTCGGCTCCGCCTGCTCCTGCCGCCCATGGCTGGCTGCGCCTCCGCCGCCCTACCATACCCTCCAACGTTGGACAGTCCCTCCCTCTATCCCCCCACACGTCATCTTATTCTTCGGCGACGTCAGCCCCAACACGCACCCGCACCCGAACCAGTCAACCCTCGTACTCCCCTCCGCCTGCGACTGGACCGGCGCATCTTCCACGGCTCCTGTTCGTTCCGTCCGAGGCCTCGCCGTCGTCCGAGGCCTTGGTTCGCTCAGCGTGCGTGGTGCGCCGCCCTCTTGCGTTGTCAACGTCGTCAACAACCGAGAGGAACAAGGATATGACTGTACATGGAGAGGATGACAGTAGGGACCCACCAGAGTCATGGAAGTATGCAAGCAAGTGCCTCGTTATTATAAGCCCAAAAAATGGTTCCTCCTAATGGTTGGACATCTGGGGCTCACGCCATTGTCAACGTAGTCAATAAACGAGAGAATTACACAATGAGCGGCTGACACCAGGGACCCAGCAGGTCGCACAGTTGTTATTTACTTTTTTTTTGAGGAACAAGCAGTTGTTATTTATACTAGTTTTAGCGACGGATCAGGGTAACAATGGGGCTGTGCGGGAGCTGTGGCCCGTCTAGCCAGGGTTTTATTTATGTTTACCACATCATGAGCCCAGTTGTGTTTTTTTCTTGCTGAAAATGGCTAGCCCAGTTCTATTTTTTTAAGAAATACCCAAACGAGGCCTACTTGCTTTATCAGCCCTGCTGGGCTGCAAATCTTTCAAGACGAGGAGAGTTTCATTCGGTTTGCCCAGAAATGGGCTGTACATTTTTAAAACACATCAAACTGGGAATTAGTTTTAATTTTTTTCATTACAAGATTTTAAATTCCATTGATTTTTATGCGTGGACAATTATTTGGATTTTATATTTGTATAAATTATTTTTCAAAATAGTTTGAATGTGATTCGATATTTCGGGATTAAAAACAGTTGAGCGCACCGAAATATGCAAAATTTCGTATAATTTTTAACCGTGGCCACAATATGGGGTGTAATGCTAACAGAAAGAAGATGGGCTCCAAACAAATTCTTAAAAATTGGCAAATGGGCTGTAAATATTAGAAATAATGGCAGATGGGTTGTATGCTGTTTTCCACAGATTTGAGGCTGACTTGTGCACCTACTACAGGTTGACGCGTATGCTTTTGTAAAAAATAAGGTTGACGCACACGCAACACCGTGTCAACTTAGTCAACACACGAGAGCAGTGACTGTTGGATGTCCATCCAACGGCCGTCGTGCTTCTTCAATCTCTGCTCTTCCTGCTCCAGCCGCTCAAACAAGCGCCGGCGGGATTGCTTGCTCCCTCCTCCCACGGCCGGCTATGCTGCCGTGCAGGCCTCACCGCCCCATCGTTCTCCTATCACTGGCCTAGCCATCCCTCTACTGACCCACACCTGCTGTTATTCTCCGGCGACGGCAGATGAACCAGTAAACCATCGCACTCCCCTCCGCATGGGAAACAACTGCCGAGTTTTCCCTAGCTCCGTGTCATTCCCTTCCTAGGCCTTGCTGTCGTCCACCGCCCTGGTGCTCTCGGCGCGGCGTGGTTAACATGGTCAACGAACGACATGCATCAAAAGTGGACTATACGTGGAGAAGCTAACAGCTGGGTCCACAGCCGCACGCAAGGAAATGCCTCCTTATTACGTGCAAAATAATGATTCCTCCACCTGACAGCTGGGACCCACCAGAAGGGCCTCTGTATTTTGCGAAAAAAACATTCCCCCGCTGACAGGTCGGACCCACCAGCTATATCTTCGCACGCAAGGAAGTACCTCGTTATTACGCACAAAAAATGAATACTCCCCTGCTAGCTGGGACCCACCATAGTGGGAGGCTGACTTGTGGGCCTACTAAGATGACGGGGACGGAGGGCTTTGTCAACTTAGTCAATATGAATAATTCTAGCTCTAGTGACCGTACGATGTCCATCCAACGGCCGTAGTGCTTCTTCAACCTCTGGTCTTCTTGCTCCAGCCGCCCAAACAAGCGTCGGCCGTGCAGCCTGCTCCTACCTCTCGTGTCCGGCTGTGCTTCCACCGCTGGCCATGCCATCCCTCTATACTCACCCACACCTCCTGTTATTCTCCGGCGACGGCAACCTCACACTGAAGCCGAAGCAGTCAACCCACATACTCCCCTCCGCATGGGCATCCACTGCCGCATCTTCCCCGGCTCCGCGTCGTCCCCTTCCTAGGCCTCGCCATCGTCCACCGCCCTGGTGCTCTCGGCGCAGCGTGGTCAATGTGGTCAACGAACGACTTCCGTCGGAAGAGTATTATACGTCGAGAGGCTGACAGCTGGGTCCACGGCCACAACAAGGAAGTGCCTCCTTATTACGCGCAAAATAATTATTCCTCCAACTGACAGCAGGGACCCACCGGACGGGCCACCGTATTTCGCGAAAAAAAACGTTTCCCCCCTGACTGCTGGGACCCACCAGCTACATCTTTGCATGCAAGGAAGTCCGTCCATATTACGGGAAAAAATGATTCGCCCCCCTGACTGCTGGGACCCACCGGCTACATCTTCGCACGCAAGGAAGTGCGTGACAATCGGGACCCACCTGGTCGAAGCGTACGTAGCGTTGTCATTCTGGTCGCGAATGTGTACGTACATATTGGTCGATGTAGAGGCACGCACGTGTCGTAGTAGAAGCGCGCACATGTCGTAGTAGAGGCGCGCACGTAGCATGTACATGTACGTACAGCGGCCAGGGTGCAAGAAAGTAAATACGGCCACATACGTACATACGGGCGGGGTCTCGAACGCCTACTCGCGCATACGTACGGCCAGGGCTCGTTTACATGGCTGGGTCGGAACGGAGAAACTGTGTCATCGTCGTGTTCATGGGGAGGCAACGGAATGCGTCGTGTTCATTGGGAGGCAACGGAACACTTGCTGTTCATCGGGAGCCAACCGGCTTGGATGGAACAGCCGATGGAAACGAGGCCTGGCGTACCGCAGAACGGAGGAAACGGCCTTGTGTTCGACCGGCCACGGTCGAAACGGGATCCTGTTCATCGGGAGGGGTCTGGCGTACCGCAAAACAGAGGAAATGGACCTCCTACGGTCGAAACAGGATCTTGTTGATCGGGAGGGGTGTGGCGTACCGCAAAACGGTGGAAACGGACTTGTGTTGGAGCGCTACGGTCGAAACGGGGGTCCTGTTCATCGGGAGGGGTGGGGCGTACCGCAAAACGGGACTCCACGGGATACTGTTCATCCACCGTCGACTGCCTCCACGGGCTCCTGTTCATCCACCGTCGACCTCCTCCAGCTTGCACCCGCGACTGTTCATCCACGGGCTCCTGTTCATCCAGCCTCCACTGCGCGCTCCTCCACCGGCTACTATTCAACCAGCCATCTCCACGGGGTCCTATTCAACCACCCCTCCACGGGCTACTGTTCATCCAGCCCTCCACCAGCTACTGTTCAACCAGCCCTCCATGGGGTCGTCCTGTTCATCCAGCCCTCCACGGGGTCTTGTTCATCCACCGATCCACCGGCTCGATCGATCGGGGTCCTGTTCATCCAGCGGCAACAGCCTCTACTACCACGGGGTCCTGTTCATCCAACCCCCCACCGGGAACTATTCATCCAAACCCCCCAACAACGCTCACTGTTCATCCAGAGGCAGCATCGATTGGCTTCATTTAGCAGAAGTAGCGAAGGAATCACTCGAGTTCAGTTAACAACAAGGGATCGATCGATCGCTCGGGTTTAGTAATGCGTAGCCTGCAGTGCAATCGCTCGGGTTCAGTTAGAGCCCAACGCCTCGCTCGGGTTCAGTTAGAGCCCAACGCCTCGCATACATGCGCGTACATACGAGAGAAACGCGCATCGCTCGGCCCCGACCACCAACCGTAACCGGGAACTCCCCGATATTTTCCTCGCCCTCGCTTCTACCACGGTTTTTTCCGTCATGGATGGCCCAAAGAATGTCACGCAGCTGCTTCTCCGGCCCGCCTAGGACGAAAAGCCCATTTTATGTTATGATTTTATGTCATAGAAGTAGGATCCCACCACATCTATGATGATACCGGGTTTTGTCACAATTATCGTCATAGAAGTGTCATAAGTATGACAGGAAAAAATTCGTTTGGCCCAAAATGTCACGAATGTGTCTTTTTTTGTAGTGAACAGTGGTACGCACGCCATATTTGATGGGGAGGTGGGAGATGATGGTTACCAACATCTCGTCGGGGAGGCCGCTGATGAAGTCCATGTTCGCCGGAGTCTCTTGCGGTTCTGGCTCGACCCGCCCCCACTTGTTGGCCGGCTCGCAGTAGGTGGCGATCCTCGGTGGCGGTGCTTGTAGATGAGAATGGAGGACCGTTCTATGTACCTTCCCGAGGCGGCCAAAGCAAAAGTCCAAAACCAGCAATAAATTGCATCGCTCGCGGCGTGCGCGGCGGACTGCTCACAGTCACCCTGTCTAATCAAACAGCTGCCCGCTTAGTAAATGGTTAGTTGAACGCCCACAGTTGGACTAATACGACCATTTGCGATAATAACGTGGTGGCTATTTGTTGAAAATGCCTAGGAAAATCTATGTATAAAAAGGCGAAACGAACCCAGAATAATTTCATATGTTTAGCACAGTTGCACGTTGCCTATGTAAAATAAATCAAGGTGGGAAGATACAACGTATGTCGTTTCGCGACCAGATCATGTGACCAAGTTCCCACTCGGAACCATGAGGCTTCTTGATAGAAGCTCCGGTTTGTATGAAAGAAAATATGGGTCAAAGCCAAGTTGAAAAGGGCAGCAATATCTAACCCCAGCTTATAGAAGGTAGAAAAGCATGATGATTAATTGTTCATTAGGTTTACACAAAATCATTGAGCAGGACAATAACAACTAACTCAACCAAAGTTTTGAGCAGTCACAGTCAAATGGATCTGTGTGATCCATGAAATCAAGATCCTGGACCAGAAAATCTACTGGTACATGAAGACAAGTTGTTGTAAATAGAAGTCGAGCACGTTCAGAAGCCCTTTTGTCCACCTGAAACTTCTTTTTATGCTGTTCAACATGTCCATGAGAAAGTGTCTGTTAAAAAACTTAATCCTCATGGACAATAGTACTCTCGCATTTAGTAGGAAGAATGTGACAAAGCTAGTGTTTGCATGGTTGGATGCATATCCTTCCAGCGTTATTGTCCTCAAATGAATGTCATGAGAACTAAGAAAATCCCGGTGCTTCTTATGCCACCAATTGGTTATACCTTTTTGTCTATGTCCTTTAGCCTAAATAGACATGAAGACTAAAAACAGGTAATGTCTAAAAAAATAGTACAGCTGAACGGTTAGTTCTAGCAAAGTATATCAATGTGCTTGATATCATCACCTCTATATAAAAATTCTCCAGACAAGGAAAGCATCGCAGCAAGCTGATGACCCACAAGTATAGGGGATCTATCATAGTCCTTTTGATAAGCAAGAGTGTCGAACCCAATGAGGAGCAGAAAGAAATGACAAGCGGTTTTCAGCAAGGTATTCTCTGCAAGCACTGAAATTATTGGTAACAGATAGTTGTGTGATAAGATAATTCGTCACGGGAAGCAAGGAACAAAAGTAACTAAGGTGCAGCAAGGTGTCCCAATCCTTTTTGTAGCGAAGGACAAGCCTGGAAAAACTCTTATATAATGCAAAGCGCTCCCGAGGACACATGGGAATTACTGTCAAGTTAGTGTTCATCATGCTCATATGATTTGCATTCGTTACTTTGATAATTTGATACGTGGGTGGACCAGTGCTTGGGTGTTGCCCTTACTTGGACAAGCCTCCCACTTATGATTAAGCCCTCTCGCAAGCACCCGCAACTATGAAAGAAGAATTAAGTTAAATATAACCATAGCATGAAACATGTGGATCCAAATCATCCCCTTACGAAGCAACACATAAACTAGGGTTTAAGCTTCTGTCACTCTAGCAACCCATCATCTACTTATTACTTCCCAATGCCTTCCCCTAGGCCCAAACAATGGTGAAGTGTCATTTTCACATAACACCACCAGAGGAGAGACAACATACATCTCATCAAAATATTGAACGAATACCAAATTCACATGATTACTTATAACAAGACTTCTCCCATGTCCTCAGGAACAAACATAACTACTCATAAAGCATATTCATGTTCATAATCAGAGGAGTAATAATTATCATTAAGGATCTAAACATATGATCTTCCACCGGATAAACCAACTAGCATCAACTACAGGGAGTAATCAACACTACTTTACGGCTTAGAATCGGGGCTCCAATGGCGTTTTGAACACCATGGAACATATGAGATGTTCCAAGAGTTGAAATTGCTATTTCAGGCTCATGCCCATGTTGAGAGGTATGAGACCTCTGAAAAGTTCTTTGCCTACAAGATGGAGGAGAATAGCTCAGCCAGTGAGCATGTGCTCAGAATGTCTGGGTGCTATAACCGCTTGAATCAAGTGGGAGTTAATCTTCCAAATAAGATAGTGATTGACAGAGTTCTCCAGTCACTGTCACCAAGCTACTAGAGCTTCGTGATGAACTATAACATGCAAGGGATGGAGATGATCCCGGAGCTGTTCGCGGTGCTTAAGACCGCGAAGGTAGAAATCAAGAAGGAGCATCAAGTGTTGATGGTTAACAAGACCACTGGTTTCAAGAAGGGTAAGGGTAAGAAGGGAAACTTCATGAATGGCAAACCAGTTGCCGCTCTAGTGAAGAAACCCAAGGTTGAACCTAAACCCGAGACTAAGTGCTTCTATTGTAAGGGGAACGGTCACTGGTAGCGGAACTACCCCAAATACTTGGTAGATGAGAAGGTTGGCAACTTCAACAAAAGTATATTTGGTATACATGTTATTGATGTGTACCTTAGTAGTACTCCTAGTAGCACATGGGTATTAGATCCCGGTTTAGTTGCTAATATTAGTAACTCGAAACAAAAGCTATGGAATAAACGGAGACTAGCTAAGGACGAGGTGACGATGTGTGTTGGAAGTGTTTCCAAGGTTGATGTGAGCACCATCGCACGCTCCCTCTACCTTCGGGATTAGTGTTTAACCTAGATAAATGTTATTTGGTGTCTGCATTGAGCATGAACATGGTTAGATTGTGTTTACTACAACACAGTTTTTCATTTAAATCAAAGAATAATTGTTATTCTGTTTACATGAATAATACCTTCTATGGTCATACACCCAATGTGAATGGTTTATTGAATCTCGATCGTAGTGATACACATGTTCATAACATTGAGGCCAAAAGATGTAGAGTTAATAATGATAGTACCACTTTATTGTGGCACTGACGCTTAGATTATATTGGAGTAAAACACATGAAGAAACTCCATGCTGATGGACTTTTGCAGTCACTTGATTTTCAATCACTTGACACATGCGAACCATGCCTCATGGGCAAGATGACTAAGACCCCGTTTTCCGGTACAATGGAACAGGCAAGTGACTTGTTGGAAATCATACATACGGATATGTGTGGCCCGATGAGTGTTGACGCACGCAGTGGATATCGTTACTTTCTCACCTTCACCGATGATTTGAGTAGATATGGGTATATTTACTTGATTAAGCATAAGTCTGAAACGTTTGAAAAGTTCAAGCAATTTCAGAGTGAAGTTGAGAATCATCGTAACAAGATCAAATTCCTATGATCTGATTGAAGGGAAAGTATCTAAGTTATGAGTTTGGCAATCACTTAAGACAATGTGGAATTGTTTCACAACTGACGCTGCCTGTAAATGTACCTTATTGGATATGGTGCGTTCTATGATGTCCCTTACCAATCTGCCACTCTCGTTTTGGGGTTATGCATTAGAGACAACTACATTCACTTTAAATAGGGCACCATCTAAGTCCGTGGAGACGACACCGTATGAACTATGGTTTGGCAAGAAACCCGAGTTGCCGTTTCTTAAGGTTTGGGGCTGCGATGCTTATGTCAAAAGGCTTCAGCCGGAAAAGCTCAAACCCAAAGCGGACAAATGCGTCTTCATAGGATACCCAAAAAAGACGGTTGGGTATACCTTCTATCTCAGATCCGAGGGCAAAGTGTTTGTGAAAGGATCGAGAAGAGGTGTCTAGAGGGGGGGGTGAATAGACTCTTAATAAAGAAAAGTTGCAGTTTTTATTTTCTTCAAGTTAAGGTAGAGTTTTAGCACAAGTTTAAACATTCACAATACATTAAAGCAAGCATGGCAAGAGTATATAAGCAGCGGAAAGTAAAGCATGCAATTTGTGAGAATGTAAAGGGATGGGATTGGAGTGTGCAAACACAATTGGAGACACGGAAATTTTTGGCGTGGTTCCGATAGGTGGTGCTATCGTACATCCACGTTGATGGAGACTTCAACCCATGAAGGGTAACGGTTGCGCGAGTCCACGGAGGGCTCCACCCATGAAGGGTCCACGAAGAAGCAACCTTGTCTATCCCACCATGGCCATCGCCCACGAAGGACTTGCCTCACTAGGGTAGATCTTCACGAAGTAGGCGATCTCCTTGCCCGTACAAACTCCTTGGTTCAACTCCACAATCTTGACGGAGGCTCCCAAGTGACACCTAACCAATCTAGGAGACACCACTCTCCAAAAGGTAATAGATGGTTTGTTGATGATGAACTCCTTGCTCTTGTGCTTCAAATGATAGTCTCCCCAACACTCAACTCTCTCACAGATTTGGATTTGGTGGAAAGATGATTTGAGTGGAAAGCATGTTGGAGAAGGCTAGTGATCAAGAATTATGTGGTTGGAATGGAATATCTTGACCTCAACACATGAGTAGGTGGTTCTCTCTCAGAAAATGTATGCTGGAAGTGTAGGCATGTTCTGATGGCTCTCCTCACGAATGAAGAGTGGGTGGAGGGGTATATATAGCCTCCACACAAAATTTAACCGTTACACACAATTCACCAGACTCGGTGGGACCGAATCAGAAAACTCGGTCGGACCGATTCAGTTCATAATGTGACCGTTAGGCATTTCGGTGGGACCGATATGATCAACTCGTTGGGAACGATGTGCTAGGGTTAGGGTAAAACCTCATCTCGGTTTGACCGATTACACAAACTCGGTGAGACCGATTTTGGTAATGGGCTAACCAGAGAGTTGGTCAGGCAAACTCGGTGAGACCGATTACAAATCTCAGTAAGACCGATCTTATTGCAATAGGAACCAGAGAGTTTGCAAGCCCATCTCGGTGAGACCGGGATCCCATCGGTGAGACCGAATTGATTAGGGTTTCTGGCAGTGGCTATGTCAAGTGAACTCGGTGGCGCCGGATAGATCAAATCGGTGGGGCCGAGTTTGACTTTTGGTTTGGGACATATGTGGATATGAGAAAGTGGTTGAGGGCTTTGGAGCATATCACTAAGCACTATGAGCAAGCAAGCCATTAAGCAACACCTCATCCCCTTTTAATAGTATTGGCTTTTCCTATGGACTTAATGTGATCTTGGATCACTAAAAGTAAAATGTAGAGCCTTGAGCTTTTGAGATTGAGCCAATCCTTTGTCCTTAGCATCTTGAAGGGGTTCCACATCCTCTTGTCCATGGCACTCCATCTGTTGAACTTGTCTGAAATATACTAGATGTAAACATTAGTCCAACAAGAGATATGTTCACATTAATTACCAAAACCACCCAGGGAGCACTTGTGCTTTCAGTTTGTCACTAAGAACAGGTCCTTTCTCAAGAAAGAGTTTTCTCTCGAAAGAATTGAGTGGGAGGAAGATAGAACTTGATGAGGTTGTTGAACCTTTACTTCAACCAGAGAGTAGCGTAGCACAGAAAGATGTTTCTGTGGCACCTACGTTAGTTGAAGAGGAAGCTAATGATGATGATCATGAAGCTTCGGATCAAGTTACTGTCGAACCTCGTAGGTCGACAAGGGTACGTGCAGCTTCTGAGTGGTACGGTAATCCTGTCTTAGAGGTCATGTTGTTGGACAACGGTGAACCTACGAGCTATGGAGAAGCGATGGTGGGCCCAGATTCCAACAAATGGTTAGAGGCCATGAAATCCGAGATGGGATCCATGTATGAAATCAAAGTATGGACTTTGGAAGTATTACCTGAAGGGCAAAAGGTCATTCAGAACAAATGGATCTTTAAGAAGACAGACGTTGATGGTAATGTAACCATTTATGAAGCTCAACTTGTCGCAAAGAAGTTTCCGACAAGTTCAGGGGGTTTACTATGATGAGACTTTCTCACTCGTAGCGATGCTAAAGTCTATGTTAGCAGTTACTACATTTTTTGATTATGAAATATGGCGGATGGATGTCAAAACAGAGTTTCCTTAACAGTTTCCGTGAGGTACGGTTGTATGTGATACAACCAGAAGGTTTTGTCGATCCTATGGATGCTAAAAGGCATGCAAGCTCCAGCGATCCTTCTATGGACTGGAGCAAGCATTTCGGAGTTGGAATATACGCTTTGATGAGGTGATCAAAGCTTTTGGGTTTATACAAAGTTTGCAAGAAACTTGTATTTACAAGAAAGTGAGTGGGAGCACTACAAAATTTCTGATAAGTATATGTGGATGACATATTGTTGATCAGAAATGATGTAGAATTTCTAGAAAGCATAAAGGGTTGTTTGAAAGGAGTTTTTCAAAGGAAGACCTGGGTAAAGCTGCTTACATATTGGGCAACAAGATCTATAGAGATAGATCAAGACGCCTAATAAGACTTTCACGGAGCACATACCTTGACATGATTTTGAAGGAGTTCAAAATGGACCAGTCAAAGAAGGAGTTCTTGCCTGAGTTGTAAGGTGTGAAGTTGAGTAAGACTCAAAGCTCGACCACAGCAGAAGACAGAGAAAGGACGAAGGTCGTCCCCTATGACATAGCCATAGGCTATATACGGTATGCCATGCTGTGTACTGCACCTGATGTGCACCTTGCCACGTGTCTGGCAAGTGGGTACAAGAGTGATCCAGGAGTGGATCACTGGACAACGGTCAAAATTATCCTTAGAAGAATAAGGAAATGTTTCTTGGTTATGGAGATGATAAAGAGTTTGGCGTAAAGGGTTATGTCGATGCAAGCTTTAACACTAATCCAGGTGACTCTGAGTAGAGTTTCTCGGTTATGGAGGTGACAAAGAGTTCGACGTAAAGGGTTACGTCGATGCAAGCTTTAACACCAATCCAGATGACTCCGGGTAGCAAACCGGATACATATAGTGGAGTAACCGTTTGGAATACCTCCAAGTGGAGCATGGTAGCAGCATCTACAGTATGACATAAAATTTGTGAAGTACACGTGGATCTGAATGTTGCAGACCCGTTGACTAAAACCTCTCTCACAAGCAAAACATGATCAAACCCTAGAACTAATTGGGTGTTAATCACATGGTGATGTGAACTAGATTATTGACTCTAGTGCAAGTGGGAGACTATTGGAAATATGCCCTAGAGGCAATAATAAATTAGTTATTATCATTTTTCCATGTTCATGATAATCGTTTATTATCCATGCTAGAATTGTATTGATCGGAAACTCAAATACATGTGTGGATACATAGACAACAACATGTCCCTAGTAAGCCTCTACCGGACTAGCTCGTTGATCAAAGATGGCTATGGTTTCCTATCCATGGACATGAGTTGTCATTTGATAACGGTATCACATCATTAGGAGAATGATGTGATGGACAAGACACAAACTATAAACATAGCATATGATCGTATCAAGTTTATTGCTATCGTTTTCTGCATGTCAAGTATATGTTCCTATGACCGTGAGATCATGCAACTCACTGACACCGGAGGAGTACCTTGTGTGTACCAAATGTCGCAACATAACTGGGTGACTATAAAGGTGCTCTACATGTACCTCCGTGGGTGTCTGTTGAGTTGGCATGAATCAAGACTGGGATTTGTCACTCCGTATGATGGAGAGGTATCTTAGGGCCCACTCGGTAATACAACATCATAGTAAGCTTGCAAGCAATGTGACTAATGGGTTAGCCACAGGATCTTGTATTACGGAACATGTAAAGAGAGTTGCCGGTAATTAGATTTAACTAGGTATGGGGATACCAACGATCGAATCTCGGGCAAGTAACATACTGATAGACAAAAGGAACTACATACGGGATTAGCTAAATCCTTGACATCGAGGTTCGACCGATAAGATCTTCGTAGAATATGTAGGAACCAATATGGGCATCCAGGTCCCGCTATTGGTTATTGATCATAGAGGTGTCTTGGTCATGTCTGCATAGTTCTCGAACCCGCAGGATCTACACACTTAACGTTTGGTGACGATATAAGTATAGTTGAGTCATTATGGTGGTTACTGAAGGTTGTTCGGAGTCCCAGATGAGATCCCGGACGTGATGAGGAACTCCGGAATGTTCCAGAGGTGAAGATTGGTATATTGGACGAAGGGTATTGGAGTCCGGAATTGTTCCGGGGGTACCGAGTGATGACGACCAGTGTCACCGAAAGAGGTTTCGGGGGGGGGGGGGGCGACAAGTGTTGGGGCCCCATGGGCCAAGGGGAGGGGGCGAACCAGCCCACTAAGGGGCTGAGCGCCCCCATCACCCCATCACACATAACCAGGAGGGTTGGGGCGCCCCGTAGGGCTTCCCACCACTTTGGCTTGGGGGCCAAGTCTCCTAAGGGGGAAAACCTATCTAGGGTTTCCCTCTTATGCCACCGGCCCTATATGGGATCTCCCAGGGGCGGCCCCTTCCCCCTATATATAGAGAGATAGAGAGAGGGCAGCCGCACCCTCATACACCACGGCGCTGCCCCTCCTCTCCCTCGTAGCCTTCTTCCTCTTCATAGCGCTTAGCGAAGCTCTGCTGAGATTTCGCCACCACCACCGCCACCACGCCGTCGTGCTACCGGAGGACTCGAGCTACTACTTCAACATCGCTCGCTAGATCGAGGAGGTGAAGGCGTCATCAAGCCGTACATGTGTTGAACGTGGAGGTGCCGTCCGTTCGGCGCTAGATCGGGAGTTCGCGAGACGGATCGTGATTGGATCGCCAAGACGTTCGACTACATCAACCGCGTTTCTTAACGCTTCCGCTTAGCGATCTACAAGGGTATGTAGATCCAATCTATCCTCTTGTAGATGGTCATCTCCTAGATTGATCTTGGTGGGCGTAGGAATTTTTTGTTTCACATGCAACGTTCCCCAACAAATATATAGTACTTGAATAAGTGTGGAGCCAACCACCATCTTGTAACCTTCAAACAGATCAAGAATTACACCCAAGGTCTCCAGTTTAGGCGCAGAGACCACAGTTATTTGCGAAGGCGCATAATGATAATCAAGGAGCAGCCTTTGGAGTGAAGGGGCGTCTTTGATGATGAGCTCCTCTCCTTTAAAGCAAATTCCAATGCTTACAAGGTGAGGCGACTTTCTTTGGAGACAACACATATGGATTGCTTTTCCAAAAACAAGCAGCAAGCGCTCCAGGGAAGGGCAGTAGGAGTGGATGATGCTGTGCAGTGAGGCCTCTGACAGATCGACCACCACAAGCGCGAGTTTTTTTAGCAGTGGGAGTCAAAGCATTTGTACCAGATTGTCTGGTAGATGACACCGGGCCACGGTGGTGGTGTGGAGAGAGGAGGAAAACCATGAGATGGACATTGGTGGTGAGGGCACAACTACAACACTTGGTGGACATCTATTTGCATAGTAATGGTAGAACTCAAGATGCTGGAGATTTTTGAATTGACGGGATGTTAGCCAGGTGTCCACCGTGCAGGGTATGTGCAGCAAGCAGCATGCCGAGATGCATAGGCGTTGAACGGAGCCTTGGTGGGAGGAGACGATGGCTCCGTGGAGTTCAAAATCATGAAAAATAGATAGCCGGCGACAGTCGAGATTAAGAGGCGCGGCTAGCCACAAAGTGCGCCATCGAGATGCGAGGACCTGTTTGCGGCATCCATCCTTGGTGGGGAGAAGGAAGATGATCTCCCCAGGGATGGTGTCCGGGAGATCGCTGATGGGTTCCGCCCGATATTTTAGGGGTTCCTCGGATCCAGGGCGTGGCCGCCTCTGCCCGCGCAGCCGGGTGCAGGATCTACAGCCGGCAGCGCTGCTGGCCAGAGCCTCATCTGTGTACATAGCAATATGAAAAAAAGGCAGAAACATACATGTAGGACATTCAAAATCAATTCTCAAGATCTGAAAGAAAAAAAGGCACAAACATATATGTAGGACATTCAAAATCAATTCTCAAGATCTAGCTACGAATTATTAGCACGCACGCTAACCCTAGTCGGATTATTAGCAAAATAATCATTTGTACAAAACAAACAATTAATCACTAACCATAGATACCATTCAAACAATCAATACACTGCACGGATCTAACGAATCTTACTCTGATTTCATGGACTGGGTCAAGATAACCAAGGATTTCTATTCCCAACAAAAGGGGCGGGGGGACTAACCGGTTTTCCGTCGGAGTCGGAGTCATTGCCGGAGTAGCTGTTGACCTCCGGCTCTGGCTGGGGAGGCACGACGACGGCGACGAAGTAAAGGTCGCGTTGCTGCCCGTGCGAGACCTCGTCGGCGGCGACAACAACCTCTGCGCCCAACTTCATGCGTTGCGCGGGTGCTTCACCAGCCCCGGCATCGCCACTACCACCAATGATACACTCCATGCGGCGGTGACAACTTTGGAAGGGGTGTGCAACTGCCTATTATGACCAGCGGATCGGGTGCGCCATTAATATGGAGCAGCGAGAGCAAGGTGGGCAGCGGTCAAAGGGTTGGCTCGCCTCCGGTGAGCCTGTGCAACGGACTGTTGGCATGCCTAGCGTCATTTCACACAAGTACTAGCATGCCCCATGATGCACGCGGATGCATCGGCCTCCCGGTCTACCTGCTAGCATGCGTGTCGTCAACTCACGCATGCTTGTACGGCACACAAGACGCGTGCGCGTCACGTATTATATTGATTTTTCCTTTTTGATGATTAATTATGCCACTTTACTGCTTAACCGAAGCACGACACGTACATTGTTGGTCTAACGCAGACGGTTCGAATAAAGAGTCCGTTTGCGATATTGGTTGATAATTATTTATAATTTGCTTTATGTAAGAAGATTATATCAAAACTTGTCTCAAATTTGAATAATAATAATAATATCACAGTCTATTGGTGTCCATATGACACCACGATAAGTTTCATGAATTTCAACATAGTTTTGGATTTACTGGATTTTAAAATCAAGATTCTCGATGTTAGAAATTTCTTGCATGGGGACTAAACATGCACCCAGGGACACGTATACATATGATTTTGCAATCCATTTTCATGCACTATCACGGGTCTCATGTAGATCAAATTTGATTTTTGCACATTAAATCCTTGGGAAATCAATCAATGTATAAAAATGGACAAATGTTATCTATTTTTTTTATTTTTAACACTAAACTCCCTTGGTCGCATGTTCGCTGCAGAGAAAGTTTGACATGCATCTTTGGGCCACATGCACGCGGTGGTCCTAGGACACTCACTCACGTGGGCCCGCGAGGTCGCCGTCCAGCACTATGACATGCGATGAGAGAGGTTGATCTGATCAACAAGGATGGTCATTTTTTGGTTTTTGTTACGTGCGGTAGGAGTATATATATAGTACGCGTTGAAGAGGGTTGTCGGGGACAATAATACGCGTCATATAGGACAGTCACTTGCATGCGATGCTTCCATCCGTGGGCCCATGAGGTTGTCCTCCATCACTTTGACCCAACACAAGGAGGTTTCTTTTTGGGTTGTGTTTCCGTAAGAGTATATAATACACGTCAAAGAGGGGAGGAGGGGGCCGGGCAGCACATACTATACACACGTACGTCATGAACGATCTCGCACCGTGTGGGGACTTTTCGGTTTCTGAGGCAGGTGCCACAAAGAAGTTGTGCATATTGGGTATTAAAAACATCACCAACACATTGGGCCACCTGCAGACGATGGTTGTCATTCATTCGCCTGCGACTCTTCCCTCCATGGGCCCGCGAGGTCGTCGTCCATCTAATATATGACACAATGTGAAAGGTAATTTGACAAACAAGGAGGGATTATTTTCGGGTTGTCTTACGGTGCGTAGGAGTATATATTACGCGTCGAAGAGGGGAGGGGGCAACTTATATATACTATGTGTCATGAACCTAGGTTCGTGTGGGGGACTTAAAGGTTTCCGAGGCAGGTGTTGTCGGTGTCAAAACTGGCGGATCTCGGGTAAGGGGTCCCGAACTGTGCGTCTAAGGTCGATGGTATCAGGAGACGGGGGACACGATGTTTACCCAGGTTCGGGCCCTCTCGATGGAGGTAATGCCCTACTTCCTGCTTGATTGATCTTGATGAATATGAGGATTACAAGAGTTGATCTACCACGAGATCGTAATGGCTAAACCCTAGATGTCTAGCCTATATGATTGTGATTCCCTCTACGGATTAAACCCTCCAGTTTATATAGACACCGGAGGGGCCTAGGGTTATACAGAGTCGGTTTACAGAGGAAGGAATCTCCATATCCGAACGGCAAGCTTGCCTTCCATGCAAAGGAGAGTCCCATCCGGACACGGGAGGAAGTCTTCTGTCTTGTATCTTCATGGCCCATCAGTCCGGCCCACATCACATAGGCCGGACGCCCGAGGACCCCTTAATCCAGGACTCCCTCAGTAGCCCCTGAACCAGGCTTCAATGACGATGTGTCTCGCGCAGATTGTCTTCGGCATTACAAGGCGGGTTCCTCCTCTGAATATTCCAAAGTAGTCTTCAAACATAGATAATGTGTAGGGCTCTGCAAAATAAGATCCACAAAGAGTATAATATTTAACAAGTCCCATCTATTGACATCTTCTGTAGTGAGACGCCACGTCTTCGTCCGGTCGTTATTTCAAACTGTTTTTTAGCCTCCCGCTCCGTGTTTCGAGATGCGGTTTCCATTGGCACGTCTTGTCGAAGCAGAGATCATGTCCCCTTATTACGGGATTCTCATCAATACGGGAGTGGGTAATCCAACCGCGCCGTCTGCACGACCCTTGGGGAATAGGCGAGTTTTAAGGCGAATGGGGAGGCGCTTGATATTCGCTGCCTTTATAAAGAGATAAGGATTCACCTTTTCACCCACGCCTTCTTTCTCTCTGCCCACCCATTCTCGAGCTCCAGCGCCCAAGCTTCCATCATTTCCGCCTCAAAAAAGCACTCCGACCATGTCCGGATCTGGAGCGCAGGGCAAGTGGATGGCCTCCTCCGTCACGGAGAAGGACATCACGAAGCTCCGGGAGGCGGGGTACTTGGCCCAGGAAATCGCCCACCGGCTTCCGGCCAAGGGGCAGATCACCCCCACCCCGAAGCCCCATGAGAGGGTGGTGTTCATTGCCCACTTCGTCTGTGGGTTAGGGTTTCCTGTCCACCGCTTCGTCCGCGGACTCATGTTCTACTATGGGCTAGATTTCCATGATCTGGCCCCCAACTCCTTCCTCAACATCTCGGCATTCATTGTCGTGTGTGAGGCCTTCCTCCGCATCCCACCCCACTTCGGATTGTGGCTAAAGACCTTCAATGTGAAGCCGAAGGTGGTGGGTGGTCAACACGCAGAGTGAGGAGGCGCTATGGTGAGCAAGATGTCCAACGTCACATGGCCCAAAGGCACCTTTGTGGAGACTGTCAAAGGGTGGCAGCAGCAGTGGTTCTATGTCACAGAGCCCCGCGACACCACCTGGGTCGCGGCTCCCAAATTCAAGTCCGGGGCCCCAATGCGGCTTACCTCCTAGCTAGAAAAGGGCCTGGACTGGGCGTCGTCGGACGAGGTGTCAGCGCTGCAGATGCACATCAAGAGCATGGTGGACAAGAACATCAAGCTTATCAATGTGATCCAGGTGATGCTTTTTTGCCGGATCCTTCCATGCCAGAGCCGGACTAGCAATTTGTGGGAGTTCGATCCGGCCAAGCACCAGACCTTGCAGCAGTTCTTCAGCTCCACACACAAAGGCATCTGGAAGGTGCTTTTTAAGGCCAATGAGACGTGGCCACAGATGACCGAGGACCGTGGGTACAACCTGACCCATCCCGCCAGTTCAGTGAGTTTTTCATATTTCAAGGTGTATCCTTCACCTGTACATTCAAGGAAGATGTCTGAGCTTCCCTATCTGTCCTTTCAGGGCTGGACAAAGAAGGCAGAGCGGATCTAATGTCCGGCTCCGCTGCCCGAAAACCCAGTAATCCCACTTCTGACGAAGATGCTGGTTCCGGCGCCCTACCAGGCACCGGAAGAAGGACAAGAAGAAGGCCAAGGAGACCAGAAACGGCCTCCGCTGTAAAGGCACTTCGGACGTGACATCCGAAGACGCTGAAACCCACTCCTCCTTCACCACCGAGCACGACGAGGAGGAGGAGGAAAGCAACTCTCCCCCCGAGGGTGGAAGGAATAAAAGGGCTGCCTCCATGGATCTGGAGGCAGAGGCGTCCAAGAAGGGGAAGGTCTACCTCACGGACAACTCCGCGTTGGGCACCGATAGCAGCTCCGAGTGGTGCCCCAGGGAGAAGCCCCTAGCCGAATCGTAAGTACTCAAAGGTACTTATACAAACATATATCCAACTTCTTTACTTCATTGTTTTAATATGTCGAATCATGCACTGCAGTCCGGCCCACGCCCGCCCCCAGCGATCCTCATCTTCGGGGAATTCGCTGGATCCGAAGGTGATGGACAGCGGGTCACTTCCGGTGGCCTCCTCTCCCAAGGCCATGGACGACGCTGAGGTGTTGTCCCGAAGGACATCACCGGGCCAGGGAGAGATGGAGGAGGCCGTCAGGGTGGCGGCAGAGGGTGATACCTCGGCTGCCGGACACATGGGGGAGCAAATCCCCCCGGAGGCTGGCGCTGGGGGCCACATCCAATTCGGCCCCCAGCCGAATACTATTCCGGAGACCCATACGGCTCCGGAATCAGGCAAGCAGGCTCCTTCGAAGGAAGGAGGTGCACCTAGTCCGCCGGTGACCTCTGTCCATCCAGAGGCACCAGATACTTTACTGGAAGCACTGCAAAGTGCTTCCATTGTTGAGGAACACCGTACCCTCATGGGTACGGTGGTTGAGAGGGTTCGGTCTGCTAAGAGCGGACTAACCGAAGCCTGCACCAGCCTTCTAACAGGCTTTGAGGTATGTGATGTAATTTATGCAAAAAGAATGTCATAGTATAGACAGTAGCCCCTGAGACTCTGTCCAGTGTTCGAAAAGAAAAGCCGGACAGAGGATGAAATAATTTTTGCAGGAGACTAACCATACATGTCTATGTAAATAAGCAAGCGTCGATGCTGGCTGCGACCTCCCACTCTGCCGAAGTCTCCAAACTGAAGCAGAGTCTGGAGCGGGCCGAGGAAGAGCTCGACCGTGTGAAAAAACAACTAGAGGACAAGTAAGGTATGCAATGGCCTATTCAGATCTAAAAAGATATGAATTGTTTGTGTTGATCATGTTATCATGATATTTCGTAGGTGCTGCGACCGAGGTGGAGTCCCTCAAGAACGCACTGGCCGAGGCCTAGAAGAAAGCGGCGAAGGAACAAGCCGCCCGTGAAAAACATGAGGCCGGAGTCTGGGAGGTCCAGCAGGAGCTCCAGGACGCCGTAAAGAAATGTGATTCCTTGGAACACAATATTGCGGACCAAGAGTCCGAACTTGCCAAGGCCCGCCAAAGTGCACAAGAGGCCCGGGTTGAAGCCCAGAGTGCCCTCCAGGAAATCTAGGAGGCCAGGAAAATCGCGGCGGGTAAGGCCTTTATTATGCAGAGCAAATATGTGAAGAAAAGGTACCTCTTACTGACCCTGATTTGGAGTTCTCCAGGAGCGTTTGTGGATTTGCTGCGCAGTGTTGCTGATGCTGCAGAGTTCTTCCGAGCCGAAGAGGGGAGCTCAACGGAGAAGCAGTTCTGGTCGCAATACCTTGCGCCAGAGCATCCGGTGCCCTTTAGCGATCAGCTGAAACAGCTGACTGAACTGCATAGGGTGGTCGAATTGGCCATGAAGGATTTGATAATCCGTCTATGGCCTGCCGAAGCCATACCCAGCAGCTACTTTGGGCTCGTGAAGCGGCTGGTCGATGCCTGCCCTCGGCTTGATGCCATCAAGCGGTCGGTCTGCATCGAAGGTGCGCGGATAGCCTTCGCTCGTGTCAAGGTGCAGTGGGCGAAGATGGACGCCAGCAAGCTCGCGACCGAGGGACCGCCCGCGGGCAAGGAGCACCGCACGCCTGAGCGGTATTTTGATGATGTCCTGAAGGGATCCCGCATTGTAGAGGGCCAGTGTGCAAAAGACATTATCTTTGAATGAAGAGATTCATGTTATCCCGTCCTGTATCATGAAACAAAGTCGATATGTAATATAATGCTTGCTTTTTTATTTAAAATTTTGCCTCCTGTGCGGACGTTTTATTAAATCTGAGACTTGGCCAGTCGTCGGCTTCAGCCCCCGCGTAGGTAGTACGGGGGTGTTTGGGTTGAAACCTAAACACTCTTGATCCAAGAGTTTGGTCATTGAAGGAGGTGTTTAGCGCAGCGAACCAGGCAATCGGACTATGTGGCTTTATCACCCTCACTTAGCCATAGGAGTTTGACAATAGAAATGTAGGCGCAGCCCCTAGTTAGTATTTGTTAATCCGGACTAGGGTGTTGTAGACACCTGATCGGGTGGAGGCCGATCCGTCGCATAATGCGGGAAAAAATCGCAAGAGATTTTAACCTCCGAATAGCTGACCAGCTCTCGCCGCATCATGACAGTCAGTTTTTGGCTTTCTCTACTGAGGTGTTTACCCGGATAAACCAGAAACACAATCGCAGTAGTTCTCCCTTTACTACCCTAGCCGATATGACGGAATGTAAGGTAGCAAGCACAGGAGCCAGGCAACCCAACTATTGACCAAAGACATGATTCGGAGCCGATGCATATAATGCTAAATTCGGGGTGCCGAACTATACTGTAAAAAGTGTTCGGACTTTGTTGCCGTAGTATGGAGCGCAATGAAGCCCTTGGAAAATGAAAGCGTACCAAAGTGTACGGGTGCAATCGATAAGAATAGCGAAATAAAATAAAGTAGTAAGCGAGTGCCACATAAGTTTGGGCCGCAAACTGTTTTCATTATAATTTGATTAATACGTCAAAGCGTATTTGTACAAATAATGCAAGAAGCAACATGGCTATTTAACATGCCAAAACCAAGGGGGGGCTGCGTGCGGGTCCTGAAAACAGGTAGAGTGGTCGTCAAGAAGACCACCTTGAGATTCCCCCATACGTCTATGCTGCTTGCCGCCTTGGTATATCCATCCTTTGAAAGGATCGATAATCAGGCCATCGTGAGGGGCCTGCGGAAAAGAAACCAAGAAAGGATAAAAATAAAAGGAAAAGTATGTGTGCCCGGGGGAGGTCGAGCCGTATTATGGACCACAATCGAGTTGTGCCTCCGTCTTTTCCCATGGTATTTTGAGTGCGTAGTTATGTACGCGCGGTACGTACACCGCCATTTGGTCGGGACTGAGACAGAAGCCGAATTGCTAGTCAAGCTCCTGACGAGCTGGACTGTCATGCTGCGGAGTAGTCCGGACTCGTTTAACAGTGTCCAGGAGCTTGGCCGCTGAATTAATGTTCTGCTTGATAAGGCTGCTCTGTACTTCCGCTGCCAAGGCCGCGGTGTGCTCCTCGGTACGGAGGGAGCGTTCCGTGTTTCCATTGACTATTATGACACCGCGTGGTCCGGCATCTTGAGTTTGAGATAGGCATAGTGTGGCACCGCATTGAATCGAGCAAATGCAGTTCGTCCGAGCAGTGCGTGATAGCCACTGTGGAAGGGGACGGTATCGAAGATCAAGTCCTCGCTTCGGAAGTTGTCCGGGGATCCGAAGACGACTTCCAATGTGATTGAGCCCGTGCAGCGGGCCTCTACACCTGGTATTACTCCTTTAAAGGTAGTTTTGGTGGGCTTGATCCTTGATGGGTCGATGCCCATCTTGCGGACTGTATCCTGATAGAGCAGGTTGAGGCTGCTGCCACCGTCCATGAGGACTCATGTGAGGTGGAATCCATCAATGATTGGGTCGAGGACCAGTGTGGTAGAACCTCCATGACGGATACTGGTCGGATGGTCCCTGCGATCGAAAGTGATCGGGCAGGACGACCATGGGTTGAATTTTGGGGCGACTGGCTCTATCGCGTAGACGTCCCTGAGCGTGCGTTTGCGCTCCCTCTTGGGGATATGGGTAACGTATATCATGCTCACCGTTTTGACCTAGGGGGAACTTCTTTTGTCCCCCTGTGTTCGGCGGACGGGGCTCCTCGTCGTCGTCTTCACTTTGCGACCCCTTCTCCTTGTTCTCGGTATTTAACTTACCGGCTTTTTTAAAGTCCCAACAATTTCTATTGGTATGATTGGCTGGTTTATCGGGGGTGTCGTGGATCTGACATGGACGATCGAGTATGCGGTCCAAGCTGGATGAGCCCGAATTGTTTCTTTTAAATGGCTTCTTCCGCTGGCCAGAATTGGAGCCACTGAATCCGGCATTGACCGTCGTGTCATCGGTATTGTCACCGTTGCTTCGACGCTTGTGCCTGTTGCATCGGGGCTTGTCGTTGATATTTCTGGCTTCAAATGTGCCAAGTTTGCTTGCATTATTACTGCTACGGGCTAACAGCTATCTTCGCCCGCGCAAAAGCGGGTCATAAGTGTTGTGAGGGCTGCCGTGGACTTCGGCTTTTCTTGGCTGAGGTGTCGGGTGAGCCATTCGTCGCGGATGCTATGCTTAAAGGCCGCTAGGGCTTCGGCATCCGGACAGTCGATGATCTGTTTTTTTAGTTAGGAACCTTGTCCAGAATTTCCTGGCCGACTCTCTGGGCTGTTGAACTATGTGACTTAAGTTATCGGCATTCGGAGGTCGGACGTATGTACCTTGGAAGTTGTCGCGGAAGGCGTCTTCCAAGTCCTCCCAGCTGCCAATAGAGTTTCCTGGCAGGCTATTTAACCAGTGCCGAGCTGGTCCCTTGAGTTTCAGCGGGAGGTATTTGATGGCATGAAGATCATCACCCCGGGCCATATGAATATGGAGAAGAAAGTCCTCAATCCATACCGCGGGATCTGTTGTTCCATCATATGATTCGATATTCATGGGTTTAAACCCTTCTGGGAATTCGTGCTCCATTACTTCATCAGTGAAGCAGAGGGGGTGTGCAGCACCTCTATATCGGGCCAAGTCGCGTCGTAGCTCGGATGGAGTCCATCTGCGGTTTTCGGCCGGACGTGGTTATGCTTGTCGCGTCTGGCTAGATAGCCGTCGTCGCGCGTCGGGGCACGCTCCCGCGATCCATAGATCGATCTGGTCTGACCTGTTCTATTTTCCAGGTCCTGCCGCAGGTCATATGTATATCTCTGAGTTGTTGTGTCTCTACCTTTACGGCGAGGTGGTATGGGCTGGTGTTCGGCTTGAATTGTCGTTCTGTCCCGGCCACGTGGTGGTCGGCCAGCAGCGTTACGCGCTGATGGTACGGGGTCCAGTGCCTCGTCGTCGAATTGGGGTAGAAGTTTACGCTTTGGGTAACTTTTGGTTGGGCACTCGAGGCCGTATTCCTCGGCTGCCAGGACGTTAGTCCACCTGTCGCTGAGTAGATCTTGATCAGCTTGAAGCTGCTGCTGCTTCTTTTTCAGGCTCCTTGCAGTGGCTATTAGCCGGCGCTTAAAGCGCTCCTGCTCGAGAGGTTCCTCAGGCACGATAAAGTCTTCGTTGCCGAGGCTCACCTCATCCTCGGAGAGTGGAAGATAATTGTTGTCCTCCGAGTCTTCGTTTACGGCCTGTTCGTCAGGGCTAACTTTCCCATCTTCCCGATCGTCCTACTCGGAGGTTGGCTCGACGGGTTCTTTTTCGTCTTCGGCGTCGTCCAGAGTATTATTGTCTCTCGTGTCGGTATTGCTGTCTTTTCCACAGCGTGATTTAGAGCGGCGCCGCTGACGTCGGCGCTTTGGTTGTATCTCAGGAGGTTTATCCTCAACTGGATTCTTCTCGTTATCGTTGTTACCCTCTTTGGGTGTATCCACCATGTACACGTCATACGAAGCGGTGGCCGTCCAGCGTCCGGTAAACGGCGGGTTTTGGGCCTGCTCCTCTCCGGCATCGTCGTCCATACCGTCGATGTCTTCGGAGCCGTAATCGAGCACGTCAGTTAAGTCCTCGACAGTGGCTATGAAGTGGGTGGTGGGTGGGACGTAAAATTCCCCGCTCTCGGCCCCTAGTCCGGGATGGGCGCAGTTCGGATGTTGCTCCTCTGTAATGACGAGGGATCGCATCAAGTCCAGAGCCTCGCTTAAAGGCGAGGTTTGGCCAGGGAGAAGAGAGTCCATGGAGTACGGCGGTAAGGGGACTGCTTGGCCAAGCTCACACGATGCTGACTCCGAGGGTTCGGAGCCGGTGTCCGGAGAAGAGTCCGGCTTCATGATGGTTGCCAGCAACACTACTTCCTCCGGCTCTCCCATACTGGGCTTAGTGACCGCAGATAGTCCGGCGGGCTCAGGAATCCCGTCTTCGGACCTGGCGATGCGCTCCGTCTCTAAGGCCAAAGCGGAGGTTGGGGTCATGAACACTTGGAAGATCAAGTCTCCCTGGATATCAGCGGCATAGTCCAGATTCCCAAAACTGATCTGGTGACCTGGGCGTAGCTATCGATCTACTCTAGACGACCAAGCGAGTTGGCCCGCGGTGTGAAGCCGCCGAATACGAAGATCTAGCCGAGGAGAAAACCCTCCCCGAGGGCGGCATTGTTGTAGATGACTGATGGAGCCATCGAACCTACTGATGACGACACAGCAGAACTCCCAATGAAAGCACCAATGTCGGTGTCAAAACTGGCGGATCTCGGGTAGGGGGTCCCGAACTTTGCGTCTAAGGTCGATGGTAACAGGAGACGGGGGACACAATGTTTACCTAGGTTTGGGCCCTCTCGATGGAGGTACTACCCTACTTCCTGCTTGATTGATCTTGATGAATATGAGGATTACAAGAGTTGATCTACCACGAGATCGTAATGGCTAAACCCTAGATGTCTAGCCTGTATGATTGTGATTCCCTCTACGAATTAAACCCTCCAGTTTATATAGACACCGGAGGGGCCTAGGGTTATACAGAGTCGGTTTACAGAGGAAGGAATCTTCATATCCGAATGCCAAGCTTGCCTTCCACGCAAAGGAGAGTCCCATCTGGACACGGGAGGAAGTCTTCTGTCTTGTATCTTCATGGCCCATCAGTCCGGCCCACGTCACATAGGCCGGACGCCCGAGGACCCCTTAATCCAGGACTCCCTCAGGTGCCACATCAAAGTTCTGCATATATATTAGGTATTCAAACATCACAACCACACATCTCCATACATGTGCTTGGCCCACAAGCAAGCGATGGCGGTTGTCCTCTAGCACTCACTCACGGGGTTATCGGCGAGATGCTTCATCCATCTCTGTGTGCGCGCTTGGTCAATCACTTTGACCGGTAGCGATAGAGGTTAATTTGACTTATAATTAGGAGGGGATTAAATTTTGGTTCGTCTTATACGGTATGGTTCATGCAACTATACTTCGAGTGCGTGTGTATGCACGAATCCCTCCCACCGGGTCGAAGTGGGGGGTGGGGGCGAGCACACGACGCGTCATGAACCAGATCTGTGTGGGGATTGTGTGGTTTTCGACGCATGCATGCGCCACATCCAAATGTTGTGCTTTTGGTATTCAAACATATATGCATGCATCAAGCATGTCCATACATATGTTTGGGCACATACATGCAGTGGTTGTCTTTGGACACTCTCCCTCGCTTGGTTATCATCGATGACCTATATATTCGTGGGCCCACGTGGACGTCCATGACCAACTACGCGAGAGAGGTTGCCAGGGTGGATTCTTCTTCTCTTGGTTCGTGTTACCGTATGGTCGTACGTCGATCATGGTGAGATTCGAGACCTAATTAAGTTTGTGGGCTCGCATACACATGAATCCCTATGTATAATAGTATACGCGTCGTGAACCCTCGCTCCATGTCGGGACTTTCCGGTTCCAAAAGCACGCTGCCACATCAAAGTTGTGCATTGGGTATATTCAAACACCCCATGACACTTCATACATATGTTTGGGCCACATGCACGCAGTGGTTGTCTTCAGGCACTCCCTCGCGTGTTTAACGCCGACAAGCTAGCCTATTTTGTGGGGCCGCGTGTGGACGTACATGCATGACTTTGACCCAACAACAAGATGGGTTATATGACCAAGGTGGTGATCCTTGTTGGTCAGTCTTACAATACGCCTTAGTGAGATGCCCCTCCCACCGACTCAAAGTGTGTGGGGGAGGGAACATATACTTCACACTAGATGAACCTCCATGGGGTCGGGGATGTCCTGTTAATTTGTGATGCACATGTGCCACATCAAATTTGTGATTTGGTTATTTAAGTATCACACCACATCATTTTCACACACACACACACACACACACATATCGGGCCACCCGCAGGTGTGGTTCGTATGTGGTCTCACCCATCTAACGCCAGAAGAACACATCTGTGGGTTGATAACCCACAAGTATAGGGGATCACAACAGTTTTCGAGGGTAGAGTATTCAACCCAAATTTATAGATTCGACATAAGGGGAGTCAAAGAATATTTGAAGGTATTAGCAGCTGATTTGTCAATTCAACCACACCTGGAGATTAATAATCTGCAGCAAGAAATCAGTAGCAAAGTAGTTTGATAGTTTTGATAATAGTAACAGTAGCAACAGTAACGGTAATAGTGATAGCAGTAATTTTGTAGCAAGTGTAACAGTGATGATAGCAGTAGTAACTTAGCAGAAACAATATAGGATAAATTCGTAGGCATTGGATTGGTGACTTGTTGGATGATATTCATCATGAGACAGTTATAACCTAGGGCGATACGGGACTAGCTCCAGTTCATCGATATAATGTAGGCATGTATTCCGTAAATAGTCATACGTTCTTATGGAAAGAACTTGCATGACATCTTTTGTCCTACCCTCGTGTGGCAGTGGGGTCCATATTGGAAACTAAGGGATATTAAGGCCTCCTTTTAATAGAGAACCAGAACAAAGCATTAACACATAGTGAATACATGAACTCCTCAAACTGCGGTCATCACCGGGAGTGGGCCCGACTATTGTCACTCCGGGGTTGCCGGATCATAACACGTAGTAGGTGACTATAACTTGCAAGATCGGATGTAAAACATGGATATAATGATGATAACATAAACGGTTCAGATCTGGTTTCATGGCACCCGGGCCCAAAGTGACAAGCATTAAGCATGGCAAAGTCATCGCAACATCAATCTAAGAACATAGTGGATACTAGGGATCAATCCCTAACAAAACTAACTCGATTACATGATGAATCTCATCCAATTCCTCACCGACCAGCGAGCCTACAAAGGAATTACTCACTCCCTGTGGGGAGCATCATGGAATTGGTGATGGAGAAGGGTTGGTGATGACGAAGAACAAAGATCCCCCTCCCCGGAGCCCCAGACGGACTCCAGATCTGCCCTCCCGAGGAAGAACAGGGCTTGGCGGTCGCTCCGTCTCGTGGATCACGATAATTCTTTCTCCCTGATTTTTTCTGGAAAAATAGGAATTTATAGCATTGGTTTCAGGGTCTGCGGGGCCACCAGGTGGGGACAACCCACCTGGGCGCGCCTGGTGAGGGGGGCGTGCCCTGGTGGGTCGTGCCCATCCAGGTGCCCCTCTCTGGCATGTCTTGGCTCCAGAAATTCTCTTTTATTGTATAAAAATTCCTCGCAAAGTTTCGTTCCATTCCGAGAACTTTTATTTCTGCACAAAAACAACACCATGGTAGTTCTGCTGAAAACAGCGTCAGTCCGGGGTTAGTTTCATTCAAATCATGCAAATTAGAGTCCAAAACAAGAGGAAAAGCGTTAGGAAAAGTAGATACGTTGGAGACGTATCAACTCCCCCAAGCTTAAACCTTTGCTTGTCCTCAAGCAATTCAGTTGATAAACTAAAAGTGAAAAATAAAAACTTTTACAAACTCTTTTCCTCTTGTTTGCATAAATAAGCTTAAACAACACCTAGGTTTTCAGCCAACATTATAACTAACCATGCCGACAATAACTCTTAAAGATTATATTAACTCATATCAATGACATAATCAGCTAGCAAGCAATACTAAGGTATCCCAAATGGGAGACTGAAGGAAATATGCCCTGGAGGCAATAATAAAGTTGTTATTTTTTCCTTATATCATGATAAATGTTTATTATTCATGCTAGAATTGTATTAATCGGAAACTTAGTACATGTGTGAATACATAGACAAAACAGAGTGTCCCTAGTATGCCTCTACTTGACTAGCTTGTTTATCAGAGATGGTTATGTTTCCTAGCCATAGACATGTGTTGTCATTTGATGAACGGGATCACATCATTATAGAATGATCTGATGGACAAGACCCATCCGTTAGCTTAGCATTATGATTGTTAAGTTTTATTGCTATTGCTTTCTTCATGACTTATACATGTTCCTCTGACTATGATATTATGCAACTCCCGAATGCCGGAGGAACACCTTGTGTGCTATCAAACGTCACAACATAACTGGGTGATTATAAAGATGCTCTACATGTGTCTCCGAAGGTGTTCGTTGGGTTGGCATAGATCAAGATTAGGATTTGTCACTCCGTGTATCGGAGAGGTATCTCTGGGCCCTCTCGGTAATGCACATCACTATGAGCCTTGCAAGCAATGTGACTAATGAGTTAGTCACGGGATGATGCATTATGGAACGAGTAAAATAGACTTGCCGGTAACGAGATTGAACTAGGTATGTTGATACCGACGATCGAATCTCGGGCAAGTAACATACCGATGACAAAGGGAACAACATATGTTGTTATGCGATTTGACCGATAAAGATCTTCGTAGAATACGTAGGAGCCAATATGAGCATCTAGGTTCCGCTATTGGTTATTGACCGGAGATGTGTCTCGGTCATGTCTACATAGTTCTCGAACCCGCAGGGTCCGCACGCTTAACGTTCGATGACGATTTGTACTATGAGTTATGTGATTTGATGACCGAAGTTGTTCGGAGTCCCGGATGAGATCACGGACATGACGAGGAGTCTCGAAATGGTCGAGAGGTAAAGATCGATATATTAGAAGGCTATATTCGGACATCGGAAAGGTTCCGAGTGATTCGGGTATTTTTCGGAGTACCATGGAGTTATGGGAATTCACCGGGAGAAGTAATGGGCCTTATTGGGCCATACGGGAAAAGAGGAGGCAGGCCAAGGGGAGGTGGCGCCCCCCCATGGGTCTGAATTGGATGAGGGGAAGGGGCGGCGCCCCCCTTGCCTTTTCCTAATCCCTCTCTCTTTTCCTCTTTCCTTCTCACCTACTCCGAAAAGGAAAGGGATTCCTACTAGGACTTGGAAGTCCTAGTAGGACTCCATACTCTTGGCGCGCCCCTAGGGTGCCGGCCTCTCTCCCTCCCTCCTTTATATACGTGGGCAGGGGGCACCCCAAAGGCACACCAAGATTTGTCTTAGCCGTGTGCGGTGCCCCCCTCCATAGTTACACACCTCGGTCATATCGTCGTAGTGCTTAGGCGAAGCCCTGCGCCGGTAACTTCATCATCACCGTCACCATGCCGTCGTGCTGACGGAACTCTCCCTCGGCCTCAACTGGATCAAGAGTTCGAGGGACGTCATCGAGCTGAACGTGTGCTGAACGCGGAGGTGCCATACATTCGGTGCTTGGATCGGTTGGATAATGAAGACGTTTGACTACATCAACCGCGTTACTAAACACTTCCGCTTTCGGTCTACGAGGGTACGTGGACACACTCTCCCCGCTCGTTGCTATGCTTCTCCTAGATAGATCTTGCATGATCGTAGGAAATTTTTGAAATACTATGTTCCCCAACAGTGGTATTAGAGCCAGGTCTATGCGTAGATGTTATATGCACGAGTAGAACACAAAGTGTTGTGGGCGATAATAGTCATACTGCTTACCAGCATCTCATACTTTGATTCGGCGGTATTGTTGGATGAAGCGGCCCAGACCGACATTACTTGACCGCGTTCATGAGACTGGTTCTACCGCCGTGCCTCGCACACAGGTGGCTAGTGGGTGCCTGTTTCTCCAGCTTTAGTTGAATCGAGTGTGACTTTGCACGGTCTTTGTTGAAGGTTAAAACAGCACACTTGATGAAAAATCGTTATGGTTTTGATGCGTAGGTAAGAACGGTTCTTGCTAAGCCCATAGTAGCCATGTAAAACTTGCAACAACAAAGTAGAGGACGTCTAACTTGTGATGTGATATGGTCAAGACATGATGATATATAAACTTTTGTATGAGATGATCATGTTTTGTAACGGTTATCGGCAACTGGCAGGAGCCAAATGGTTGTCGCTTTATTGTATGAAATGCAATCGCCATGTAATTGCTTTACTTTATCACTAAGCGGTAGCGATAGTCGTGGAAGCAATAGTTGGTGAGACGACAACGATGCTTCGATGGAGATCAAGGTATCAAGCCGGTGACGATGGTGATCATGATGGTGCTTTGGAGATGGAGATCAAAGGCACAAGATGATGATGGCCATATCATATCACTTATTTTGATTGCATGTGATGTTTATCTTTTATGCATCTTATTTTGCTTAGTACAGCGGTAGCATTATAAGATGATCTCTCACTAAATTTCAAGGTATAAGTGTTCTCCCTGAGTATGCACCATTGCGACAGTACTTCGTGGTGAGACATCACGTGATGATCGGGTGTGATAAGCTCTACGTTCACATACAACGGGTGCAAGCCAGTTTTGCACATGCAAAATACTCGGGTTAAACTTGACGAGCCTAGCATATGCAGATATGGCCTCGGAACACTGAGACCGAAAGGTCGGGCGTGAATCATATAGTAGATATGATCAACATAGTGATGTTCACCATTGAAAACTACTCCATCTCACGTGATGATTGGACATGGTTTAGTTGATATGGATCACGTGATCATTTAGATGACTAGAGGGATGTCTATCTAAGTGGGAGTTCTTAAGTAATATGATTAACTGAACTTTAATTTATCATCAACTTAGTCCTGATAGTATTTGCATATCTATGTTGTATATCAATAGCTCGTGTATAGCTCCCCTGTTTTATTTTTAGATATGTTCCTAGAGAAAACTAAGTTGAAAGATGATAGTAGCAATGATGCGGACTAGGTCCGTGATCTGAGGATTATCCTCATTGCTGCATAGAAGTATTATATCCTTGATGCACCACTAGGTGACGGACCTATTGCAGGAGCAGATGCAGACGTTATGAACATTTCACAAGCTCAGTATGATGACTACTTGATAGTTTAGTGCACCATGCTTTACTGCTTAGAACCGGGACTTCAAACACGTTTTGAATGCCACAGAGCATATGAGATGTTCAAGAGATGAAATTGATATTTCAGTCTCATGCCCATGTCAAGAGGTATGAGACCTCTGACAAGTACTTTGCCTACAAGATGGAGGAGAATAGCTCAACGAGTGAGCATGTGCTCAGAATGTCTGAGTACTACAATCACTTGAATCAAGTGGGAGTTAATCTTCTCGATAAGATAGTGATTGATAGAGTTCTCTAGTCACTATCACCAAGTTACTAGAACTTCGTGATGAACTATAATATGCAAAGGATAATGGAAACGATTCCCAAGCTCTTCGCGATGCTGAAATCGGCGAAGGTAGAAATCAAGAAAAAGCATCAAGTATTGATGGTTAACAAGACCACTAGTTTCTAGATAAAGGGCAAGGGAAAGAAAGGGAAACTTCAAAAGGAATGACAAGAAAGTTTCCACTCCCATGAAGAAGCCCAAAGCTAGACCCAAGCCTGAAACTGAGTGCTTCTACTGCAAAGGAAATGGTCACTGGAAGTGGAACTGCCCTAGATAATTGGCGGATAAGAAGGATGGCAAAGTGAACAAAGGTATATTGGATATACATGTTATTGATGTGTACTTTACTAGTGTTTATAGCAACCCCTCAGTATTCGATACTGGTTCAGTTGCTAAGAGTAGTAACTCGAAACAGGAGTTGGAAAATAAACAGAGACTAGTTAAGGGAGAGGTGATGATGTGTGTTGGAAGTGATTCCAAGGTTAATAAGATCACCATCGCACAGTCCCTTTACCTTCGGGATTAGTGTTGAACCTGAAATAAATGTTATTTCGTGTTTGCGTTGAGCATGAATATGATTGGATCATGTTTATTGCAAAACGGTTATTCATTTAAGTCAAAGAATAATTGTTGTTCTATTTACATGAATAAAACCTTCTATGGTCATACACTCAATATAAATGGTTTATTGAATCTCGATCGTAGTGATACACATATTCATAGTATTGAAGCCAAAAGTCAAAGTTAATAATGATAGTGCAACTTATTTGTGGCACCGCCGTTTAGGTCATATTGGTGTAAAGCGCATGAAGAAACTCCATGCTGATGGGCTTTTGGAATCACTTGATGCTTGCGAACCATGCCGCATGGGCAAGATGACTAAGACTCCGTTCTCCGGAACAATGGAGCGAGCAACCGACTTATTGGAAATAATACATACTGATGTATGCGGTCCGATGAGTGTTGAGGCTCGCGGTGGGTATCGTTATTTTCTGACCTTCACAAATGATTTTAGCAGATATGGGTATATCTACTTGATGAAACATAAGTCTGAAACATTTGAAAAGTTCAAAGAATTCCAGAGTGAAGTGGAAAATCATCTTAACAAGAAAATAAAGTTTCTACGATCTGATCGCGGAGACGAATATTTGAGTTACGAGTTTGGTCTTCATTTGAAACAATGCGGAATAGTTTCGCAACTCACGCCACCCGGAACACCACAGCGTAATGGTGTGTCCGAACGTCGTAATCGTACTTCATTAGATATGGTGCGATCTATGATGTCTCTTACTAATTTACCGCTATCGTTTTGGGGTTATCTTCAGACACGGTTGCATTCACATTAAATAGGGCACCATCTAAATCCGTTGAGATGACGCCATATGAACTGTGGTTTGGCAAGAAACCCAAGTTGTCATTTCTTAAAGTTTGGGGCTGCGATGCTTATGTGAAAAAACTTCAACCTGATAAGCTCGAACCCAAATCGGAGAAATGTGTCTTCATAGGATACCCAAAGGAGACTGTTGGGTACACCTTCTATCACATATCCGAAGGCAAGATATTCGTTGCTAAGAATGGATCCTTTCTAGAGAAGGAGTTTCTCTCGAAAGAAGTGAGTGGGAGGAAAGTAGAACTTGATGTGGTAATTGTACCTGCTCCCTTATTGGAAAGTAGTTCATCACAGAAATCACTTCCAGTGATTCCATCACCAATTAGTGAGGAAGTTAATGATCATGATCATGAAACTTCAGATCAAGTTACTACCAAACCTCGTAGGTCAAGCAGAGTATGATCCGCACTAGAGTGGTACGATAATCTTGATCTGGAAGTCATGTTACTAGACCATGATGAACCTACGAACTATGAGGAAGCGAATATGAGCCCAGATTCCGTGAAATGGCTTGAGGCCATGAAATCTGAGATGGGATCCATGTATGAGAACAAAGTGTGGACTTTGGTGGACTTGCCCGATGATCGGCAAGCCATTGAGAATAAATGGATCTTCAAGAGGAAGACGGACGCTGACAGTAGTGTTACTATCTACAAAGCTCGACTTGACGAAAAGGGTTTTTGACAAGTTCAAGATGTTGACTACGATGAGATTTTCTCACGCGTATCGATGCTTAAAGTCTGTCTGAATCATGTTAGCAATTGCCACATTTTATGAAATCTGACAAATGGATATCAAAACTGCATTCCTTAATGGATTTATTAAAGAAGAGTTGTATATGATACAACCAGAAGGTTTTGTCAATCCTAAAGGTTCTAACAAAATGTGCAAGCTCCAGCGATCCATCTATGGACTGGTGCAAGCATCTCGGAATTGGAATATACGCTTTGATAAGTTGATCAAAGCATATAGTTTTATACAGACTTGCGGTGAATCCTGTATTTACAAAAAGTGAGTGGGAGCACTACAGCCTTTCTGATAAGTATATGTGAATGACATACTGTTGATCGGAAATGATGTAGAATTTTCTGGAAAGCATAAAGGAGTGTTTGAAAGGAGTTTTTCAAAGAAAGACCTCGGTGAAGCTGCTTACATATTGGGCATCAAGATCTATAGAGATAGATCAAGACGCTTGATAAGATTTTTCAATGAGTACATACCTTGACAAGTTTTTGAAGTAGTTCAAAATGGAACAGTCAAAGAAGGAGTTCTTGCCTGTGTTGCAAGGTGTGAAGTTGAGTAAAGACTCAAAACCCGACCACAGCAGAAAATAGAAAGAGAATGAAAAGTCATTCCCTATGCCTCAGTCATAGTTTCTATAAAGTATGCTATGATGTACGAGACCTATTCCCTATGCCTCAGTCATTCCTTATATCATGATAAATGTTTATTATTCATGCTAGAATTGTATTAATCAGAAACTTAGTACATGTGTGAATATGTGGCACGCCAGCTCAGAGAAACCGGAACGCCCCGTATTCCAGCCAAGAGATCGAGGAGAAGACTTCTGGAATACGGCACTGCTTAGCATAGAACAAATCAGCTCTTTATTTCAATATATTTGGATACAAGGGGATTACATCGGCACGGCGACACTACGCCTGCCGCGGTTGCTCCATGCAAGCAGCAGAACAACATGATGCAGCGGAATAACTTCTAGCAGCAGAACAACGACGACGGTGGTGAACTCCACTCTGCAGGGACTCTGGCTAGAACGCTTATCCTAGCTCGCACGAACGGAAACCACGACAAGCAATCAAGCAATCACGACATGACCTGCAAACTGCCATGACACGCCAGGTCAGTACATTGAATGTACTTGCAAGCTCACAATAACCAGAAGCATTCAAGACAAACAACAACATGGCAATTACAGGTTAAGCAGGAATTAACATCAGATCATCAGGATAACATGGCATGAACAACATGAACATGTTACAGCTAGAACAATATGATCATGGCATGAACATATAAATATGACGATACTAGCATGCAACATGATGACACCATATGCACCACTTATTCTGCTCGGGTTACCTCGTAACCATCACATGCATCACTTACCAACCTCGGACATCACACAATCATCTTAGGATCAAATCAAGCTTGGTATAAACAATACCGTAGTAATCATTAAATGACCACAAGGAGCTTGATCTTTACCCACGATTCTAGCACAACATCACGAATATCCAACAACTCGGTATCCTCGATACCACGGTGATCATTCACGGATCACAAACGGAACCACTCTGGGCTCAACGGGTTACCTCGTAACCAAACGGTGATCATCCATGGATCACATAACCAACTTATCTCATCATCGAACCGGAGTTGTTATTTAGCACATCATTATTATCACTGTTGACCCATAGTTTGACCAGCTACGAACTGGGCCCTTATCCGTGGACGCGGCTATCGACAGATTTAGTATACACTCTGCAGACGTAGCGCACTTTACCCACACCACAGAACCCATGGCCTTGCACTCCCATTCGGGTGGACCAACGGCGTTCGGACAAAACCGTCCTACTGCCATGACACCCTCCCGGCCACTCCGACTCACTCCCCATTGGGCTAAGTCCTGGGTGGCCCCGTGCCTACCAAAGACACCAATGGCCACCGTCGTGGCAAAACAAAAATGGTCCCAAACGGGGACAAGCCGGCTACAACAACTACGGGCACACAAGGCTCATGCCGTCCTACCTGGCCAAGGTAGCGCCTGCGCATAACCTTCCCTCGTGGGAGGCACCGGCGAGAGGCATGACAATAGACCCAGTTAGGACCTTCCCACTAGGCAAATGTGGTTGCACTGGTCAGCTTGATATGGTGGCACCATGACTCAGCCAACAGTTGTTCAAGTTCAATTTAATCTGGTTAAACTTGAATGCAATATGCTGAGCCGTGATTAAATAACATGATGCAATTACAATGCATGATCATGATATCAACATAAGCATGAGGGTACAACATAACTATCCACCATATCAACAATGAATCACATCCAACTGAGCATGGCATAATGATGAGCATGAATATTACAAGTACAACACTAGTCATAGCATAACATGACCATTATCATCAACAATAAGTACCATGCAAGAACACATCAATAACATAACCGAGTAAACACTTAACCAACTAACAATAAAGAACAATACATATTAACGGTACTCGGTAACCGATAATAGCCATGCACCAAAGAACATGACCAACCCAACATGTACCGCTATCAAGCATGACCAATATGAAAGTAATACTAGTAGGTAGAACATGATAATAGAGTGCAAGAAAACATAGCATGACAGTAATCACCGATCCATAAGCATAACCGAAATAACGACACCAGTAGCAAAACAAACATGCAGTTATTAAAGATTCAAGTTGAAAACCAATGCTACTGAATAGCTATCATGCAAATAGTGGTTGTGGCTTGCGTGGGGTTGAAGAAATCACCGGGAAGAAGTGCGGAACGATTGTGGAACAAACCGCCGGAAAAGTTTCTCTCCCGAAGGGGCTGATTATGGGCAAGGGCAAAATGGTCATTTTCAAAATGTTAAAACATATTGAAAATTGGTTCCAACAGAACGGGCTCGACGAGACGAAGAAGTGGGCTTTGGAATCACCTCAATCGGAGTTGCGAGCAAAAAGTTATGAAGTGTTTTCTGCCAGGGACCTATCTGTAATGAAAATATTTTCAAACAGGGCCTGGACAGAAAAACAGAAAGCGTATTAGAAGGGAATACGTTTCCTAGAAGTGAAAACGCATTTTGGGCCAAACTAGAAGAGGAATACGCTTTCGATAAGCGAAGACGTAATCCAGGGGATTATGCCTCCCCTTATCCAGCGTGGTAAAGGTGTGGCCGGCTTACCGAGCCACTGACGTGCGGGGCCTGCGGGGTCCACTGGCCAGCTGGTGGGGTGACGTCGTCGCCTTCTTCTTCTCCTCGCATTCGCCCGCGGTGCAGAGGGAGGCCGCCGGTGCCAGCTCTCGTCCGGGCGGCTCCGGTCACCGTTTGCCGCGCTTCGACCACCGGTGAGCTCGGGGAGACGGGCCGCACCTGAAGGAGACGAGTGGAGCACCTGAGGATCACCAGAGACGGCGGATCTACGACCGTGGTGGACGGCATCTTCGGGCAGCGATGGAGCTCGTGGCCAGAGGCCATTGGAGGAGGAGGCGAAGGGCGGGAAGGGTCCAGGGGAGGCCTTGAGGAGGAGAGAACGGGGCTGGCCCGACCGAATTTGAGAGAGCAGTCGCGGCGGCCATGGCGGCGATGGTGGACACAGAGAGCTCCTCGAGCTCGTTTGGGTGGTCGGGGAGGTAGCTAGGAGGGAGGGAAGAAGCTTGGTGAGGTCAAGAGGCCTCGGGGTGGGCTTATATAGCCGTGAAGCGAGAAGGCTGAGCTGTCGTTGCCGCGGATGCGTGGCCGGCGCCGCAGACGCGTGTGCGCGTGCTCGAGCTCGGAGTTAGGCGACGAGAGGGAACAGGAGTAGTAGCTCACGGGGAAGAGGCAGCCAAGGGAGCGCAGGGATGAAGAGGACGACGAGCTCCGAGCCAAACCGCCACTGTTCGTCCGTGGGCGCGTGGCGGGTTGTGTCGGTGAGGAAGCGGACAGAGGGGGAGAGGGGTCCAGGGCGGCGAAGCGGTAAAACTGTTAGACATGCTCATGAGCGTGAAGACGATGAGAGGGCGAGGGGCCGGAGCTAGAAGACGCCCTGGACACGGCCAACGCGAGCAGAGCGCGTGCGTGGCATGCCAAAACTCGTGATCACTGTGTGCACTGGTGCACACAGTGCCACATAGTCGGCCAAACAATGTCTGGGGGTTAGTCCGTCCTGGGTAGGTTGCAACTGAGGTGGTAACTTGGTTAAATACGCAGCGGTTAAATGGTAATCATCGTCTGAAGTTTACTGCAGTAAACTTGAACGTGCACTGGTGATCAACGGGAACTTGATTGGAGCCAAAGAGTTTGTCTGGGTTGATTAGCTTAGGAAGGACTATGATCCTGGATGTTTTTGAGCATAATGGAGCACAAACTAATATAGTTTCCTTGTAACTCACATTATGGGTCCAGAAACTTGATCAAGAAGGTGCACTCACATGGAGAAGCCACTTGAGTTGAAATTTGGCAAGGCTTGATGATTTGATCATATAAAGATGCTGTAAAAATTTCATACCACGTGGGTTCACCAAAATGGTACTTGTTTCACAACCATCCTCACTGACCAGAAACTAGAAATAATTTTGGAGAGAAAATGGCTTAATGAAGTGGTCCCAAATTTGGTGGAGAGATGTTATTTGGGTAGGAGAACAATCTGGTATTTTCTCGGAATTAATGAAGCAATATAAAATGCACTTGCTTCACAACCTAAAAATATTGCTAGAATCAAAGATTTAGTCCGGTGCTCACATAGACAATTAGATGGGGATGAAACTTGGAGGGGTGTGCTAATATGAGCACATGAAGGAGTGTGAAAAATTTCAACTCATTTGGGTACTCCTAGCTAGTACTTCCTTCACAAAGCCTTCTGTTTGACAGAAAGTTTACAAAATTGCTGAGGAAGATTGGCTAGGCAAATAAAGTTGAATTTTTGCATGAGGCAATGGTTTGGACGTAAGAGAATGCCCAAAAGGTTTGGGAGCAATCAGGAAAGTAAAGGTGGCACTTCCTTCACAGAAAGCCACACTGGACAGAAATGAAGAATAATTTTTGGAGAATTATTCTTGGGTTAGGACAGGAAAGTTTGGGCATATTTGAGAAACATATGTCCCAAAGGAATTATGAGAATTATCTGCAAATTTTTGGATGGATAGAAATATAGGTTGATTCACAACCTAGGGCAAATAGGGTTATTCCTTTAATAGAAAAAGGAATATTCCTGAGAAAAGAATTTAGGGTTTGGTCAAGCAGTGAAGTGGCATGATCTTGGCAAGGTTTTGAGAATGATGAGCCACTTGGGAGAAGAAATGAGGATGATTTCCCAGGTGGCAAGGCCACAGAACCACTCCAAAAAGAAAAACAGAGCAAAAACCAAATAAATCAAAAGAAAAAGAAAAGGGCCAAAATCCAGGCTATTACAACTCTTACCCCCTTAAAGAAATCTCGTCCTCGAGATTTAGTTGCTCAGGGAACAAGTATGACTTGAGGACACCGTTTCCAACTCGGGTATCCTTTCCCAAAAATTTATTGTTCCCCCAAAAATTTCAGATGATCAACTTACCTTGCTCTGGGGTGGCTTGCTTCAGCTTTCCCAAAATTCTGACGTGTCTTTGCCCATATACCAATTTCTTTTTACTAACGTTGATTCTCCATACCTGTGGTGATATCCAATGGATCAGAGCATAAATTTTCTCTTGGTGATGAAAACCTTTTTACTTCTGTCATGGGGTTGCTTCAAATAAATCCAGGCCTTCTGGTTTCAGTAAATGCTGAGAATTAATCATGGCCATCTTCTGACGGGATCTAAATGCTCATAAGTGGTACTGATTTATTCCCTTGGCTCGATCATGAGATATGTACCACATATTCGACTGCCTTTTGTCGTGAGCAATATAACGGTGTATGGAGTTATAGTTGTTCATACCTCAAATATTTACATCTTGAGACTGGCCCGACAGGGGTTTGACGGACAGTTGCTTGTTTCTGACAGACTGACCGTGTACTTGATTCCGTCGGTGAGTATATCGGGTCTCAACTGATTGTTCGGCTTTTGATTTTATCATTTTGTCAGTATACCCATTTGGGTTTTTCCACACTAACCATTCCAAGCGGGTCAGCGGGATATGAAATTCTTGTAAAACAGAGTAGGCCTCTGAGAGTATGCCTTTGTGGATCCATATGGAATTACGGTCTCTAACTGATTTGGGTATCCAGACCCTGATGGTCGTGCAAAAATCATCATACCGTTGCTGTCAGTCTCATCCTTTAACGGTCATGATTTTCTTTGTTTGGATACCTTACTGAAATAACTTGGCCACACCTGTCCTTGATTCTTCGTATGACCAGGGACGTGATTAGTGCAATATTTTTGACATTATTCCTTGTGCCTGTTTTCTGACCGGGGTCCGCACACATATGACATATACCCGGGGTTTGTAGCTGTACGGAGCTCATTGTTGAGGCCAATCGTACAAGAAGGTGACAAGGTTTTAGGACATCTCCTTGCCAGTTGCGGGAATAATGACCTTGATAACCATTGTCAAGACTGTTGATCCTGGGATGTCATCCCCAGATCTTGTCGATTCTTGTAATTCATGAGATGTATCTCTGGTTGTTTTCCTTTCCCCGACTCATAAGGTTGTGGGATCCTTACTTTCCTTAGGTATATCTGCTGGATCCTTGCCGCATCTCGTATGAGTGACTGATATGACTGGGGATGTATGCTCACCATATATAAGAACCATATGCGACCAAACACTTGATTCTTGAAGAAGACACATGCCCTGACTGATTTGTGCTTCCGACAAAAATGTTGCGAGTCTTCTTCTTGAGCGGTACTGCCATACATTGGCAACTCATCATATAACCTCTGAGGACGGTACATAATGTTGTACTGACGGGGCTGAGTGGCTTACGAGAGGAGCCATCCGAATAGCTTGCTGAGGAAGACTTGTTAACTTCTGCTCAAATCTTTTGCTTGGGTATCGTGCAAAAGAAGGCTCTATAGCTTACACACGAAACTTGGTCTGATTATTGTGCTGGAGAAGCCTGAGTTCCGTACTTGAGAAGCTTCTCCTCAGGTTTTCTTGTTGAGAAAATTTCATTTTCGTCTGTCAGAAGCTTTTACCGAGGTATCTTGTTGAGAAAGACCGGGTATCTTGGACCAGAAATTGTTCACATATCATGCTGAGGAAAATTGAGGAGCCTTGCATCATAAATTTCTTCCGATAACATGTGGAAGAAGACTGAGTTTCTTACATCCAAAGCTTCATACTAATATGCAGACTAAAATCTACACACATGCCCATACTATTATGTGGCTGATTATATGCATGATAAAATTTGTTTGACTGCCTTCCTTGAGCATATCACATTCTGACTTTATTTCGGATGATAACATATTTCAAGCATCATGCATTGCTGAACCAAAATTTTGTATATGATCCATACCTTTGACTGAAAATATACCATTGATCTTGTACCTGACTTGTCTTGCTGCTGACTTGATCATTACTGCTGTGAGGATTTTTTTTACTAATGTAGACTTGAGTTATCTGTACGGTTGTGAGGAGTGCACACTAATGCAAAATTGATTATCAGCCTCCAAATCAGATATTCCCCATTTCACTGCAGTTGGATAAGAATTCCATTCTGTTTAGCTCAGTTTCCAAATATTTGAACTCCTTATGACTTCTTCGAGTCTGGTGTCAGTTGATGAGCAACTATTTATAGGGGGAAATAATGTAACACCGGGCCCAAAAAGAAGGAAGCAAAAGAAAACTCAACTAAACAAAAGCACACAACAACAATGAATACACACTCAAACAAAGTCACATAGTACTGCTAGTCACACAATATGCATGCCTACTTAAGCACACAGATCTCGTGGGATCTCTGGTTCTAGGATCTAGCATGTTGTGACGATGTGCACGAGGACGAATAAATGTGTGGAAGAATTGGTGTAAACAACGCTACACCAAGTGCTAGCTTAGCCAGGTAGCAACCTGGACTAGCTCGGAGGCGAGGACACACTCAATAATCATGTAGTGGGACACGAAGGTCACAACCACATTATTATCAAGTGGACGGAAAAAGATATGTACTCGTCCAAGAAATAGGATAGCGGGGAAAACTGAGGCTGCTGACATTGCCCTTTCTTGATAACTAAGATCATTAAGGGTTGCCAACATGACAAAATGAAAGAGCGATTCGGGATAGAAGCATGTCCATCACCGAAACGATAGGCGGGGTTGAAAGGAGGATATCAGCGAGATACCTGAGCACCATTTTTGCAAATAGTGTCGGGATCACTTGGCATCACTCTGCTGGGACAGAAATGACACCAAACATCGAAGAACGAGCAAGAAAAGAAAACTAGAGAAACGCAAAGGCTGAGATGTAGTGGATCCGAACCGATGCCAGCTACACTCACCAGATAAACCGTTAGCAACAACTACTAAGGCTATATGCATGATATGCAACAAACAAATGCAACAATCAAATGCCATAAACAAGCGGACTTTAAACTACTGATTTCTACCAGTTTCTACCGCTCGCGCTAACTAGGGCGTCCTACAGCCAGACCTGCTCTGATACCAAGCCTGTGGCACCCCGGCTCAGAGAAACCGGAACGCCCCGTATTCCAGCCCAGAGATCGAGGAGAAGTCTTCTGGAATACGACACTGCTTAGCATAGAACAAATCAGCTCTTTATTTCAATCTATTTGGATACAAGGGGATTACATCGGCACGGCGACACTACGCCTGCCGCGGTTGCTCCATGCAAGCAGCAGAACAACACGATGCAGCGGAATAACTTCTAGCAGCGGAACAACGATGACGGTGGTGAACTCCACTCTGCAGGGACTCTGGCTGGAACGCTTATCCTAGCTTGCACGAACGGAAACCACGATAAGCAATCAAGCAATCACGGCATGACCTGCAAACTGACATGACACGCCAGGTCAGTACATTGAATGTACTTCCAAGCTCACAATAACCAGAAGCATTCAAGACAAACAACAACATGGCAATTACAGGTTAAGTAGGAATTAACATCAGATCATCAGGATAACATGGCATGAACAACATGAACATGATACAGCTAGAACAATATGATCATGGCATGAACATATAAATCTGACGATACTAGCATGCAACATGATGACACTATATGCACCACTTATTCTGCTCGGGTTACCTCGTAACCATCACATGCATCACTTACCAACCTCGTACATCACACGATCATCTCAGGATCAAATCAAGCTTGGTATAAACAATACCGTAGTAATCATTAAATGACCACAAGGAGCTTGATCTTTACCCACGATTCTCGCACAACATCACGAATATCCAACAACTCGGTATCCTCGATACCACGGTGATCATTCATGGATCACAAATGGAACCACTCTGGGCTCAACGGGTTACCTCGTAACCAAACGGTGATCATTCACGGATCACATAACCAACTTATCTCATCATCAAACCGGGGTCATTATTAAGCACATCATTATTATTACTGTTGACCCATAGTGTGACCAACTACGAACTGGGCCCTTATCCACAGGCACGACTATCAATAGATTTATTTTACACTCTGCAGAGGTAGCGCACTTTACCAACACCACAGAACCCATGGCCTCGCACTCCCATTCGGGTGGACCAACGGCATTCCGACAAAACCGTCCTACTACCATGACACCCTCCCGGCCACTCCGACTCACTCCCCACTGGGCTAAGAACTGGGTGGCCCCGTGCCTACCAAAGACACCAACAGCCACCGTCGTGGCAAAACAAAAACGGTCCCAAATGGGGACAAGCCGGCTACAACAACTACGGGCACACAAGGCTCATGCCGTCCTACCTGGCCAAGGTAGCGCCCGCGCATAACCTTCCCTCATGGGAGGCATCGGCGAGAGGCATGACAATAGACCAAGTTAGGACCTTCCCACTAGGCAAATGTGGTTGCACTGGTCAGCTTGATATGGTGGCACCATGACTTAGCCAACAGTTGTTCAAGTTCAATTTAATCCGGTTAAACTTGAATGCAATATGTTGAGCCATGATTAAATAACATGATGCAAATACAATGCATGAGCATGATATCAACATAAGCATGAGGGTACAACATAACTATCCACCATATCAACAATGAATCATATCCAACTGAGCATGGCATAATGATGAGCATGAATATTACAAGTACAACACTAGTCATAGCATAACATGAACATTATCATCAACAATAAGTAGCATGCAAGAACACATCAATAACATAACCGAGTAAACACTTAACCAACTAACAATAAAGAACAATACATATTAACGGTACTCGGTAACCGATGTTAGTCATGCACCGAAGAACATGACCAACCCAACATGTACTGCTATCAAGCATGACCAATATGAAAGTAATACTAGCAGGTAGAACATGATAATAGAGTGCAAGAAAACATAGCATGACGGTAATCACCGATCCATAAGCATAACCGAAATAACGACAGTAGTAGCAAAACAAACATGCAGTTATTAAAGATTCAAGTTGAAAACCAATGCTATTGCATGGCTATCATGCAAATAGTGGTTGTGGCTTGCCTGGGGTGGAACAAATCACCGGGAAGAAGTGCGGAACGATCGTGGAACAAACCGTCGGAAAAATTTCTCTCCCGAATGGGGCTGATTAGGGGCAAGGAAAAAATGATCATTTTCAGAATTTTAAAACATAATTAAAATGGTTCCAACAGAACGGGCTCGACGAGGCGAAGAAGTGGGCTTTGGAATCAGCTCAATCGGAGTTGCGAGCAAAAAGTTATGAAGTGTTTTCTGCCAGGGACCTATCTATAATGAAAATATTTTCAAACAGGGCCTGGACAGAAAAACAAAAAGCGTATTAGAAGGGAATACGTTTCCTGGAAGTGAAAACGCATTTTGGGCCGAACTAGAAGAGGAATACGCTTTCAATAAGCGAAGACGTAATCCAGGGGATTACGCCTCCACTTATCCAGCGTGGCAAAGGCGTGGCCGGCTTACCGAGCCACTGACGTGCGGGGCCCACGGGGTCCACTGGCCAGCTGGCGGGGCGACATCGTTGCCTTCGTCTTCTCCTCGCGTTCGCTCACGGTGCAGAGGGTGGTCGCCGGTGCCGGCGCTCGTCCGGGCGGCTCCAGTCACTGTTTGCCGCGCTTCGACCACCGGTGAGCTCGGGGAGACGGCTCGCACCCGAAGGCGACGAGTGGAGCACCCGAGGATCACCAGAGAAGGCGGAGCTACGACCGCGGAGGACGACATCTTCGGGGGGCGACGGAGCTCGTGGCCAGAGGCCATTGGAGGAGGAGGCGAAGGGCGGGAAGGATCCAGGGGAGGCCTTGAGGGCTCTGGTGGTGGAGAGGAGGAGAGAACGGGGCTGGCCCGACCGAATTTGAGAGAGCAGCGGCGGCGGCCATGGCGGCGATGGTGGACACAGAGAGCTCCTCGAGCTCGTTTGGGTGGTCGGGGAGGTAGCTAGGAGGGAGGGAAGAAGCTTGGTGAGGTCAAGAGGCCTCGGGGTGGGCTTATATAGCCGCGGGGCAAGGAGGCCGAGCTGTCGTCGCCGCAGATGCGTGGCCGGCGCCGCGGACGCGTGTGTGCGTGCTCGAGCTTGGAGTTAGGCGACGAGAGGGAGCAGGAGGAGTGGCTCACGGGGAAGGGGCGGCCAAGGGAGCGCAGGGAGGAAGAGGACGGCGAGCTCCGAGCCAAACCGCCACTGTTCGTTCGTGGGTGCGCGGCGGCTTGCGTCGGTGAGGAAGCGGACGGAGGGGGAGACGGGTCCAGGAGAATGGCGGCGATGTGGTGAAACTATTAGACATGCTCATGAGCGCGAAGACGACGAGAGGGCGAGGGGCCGGAGCTAGAAGACGCCCTGGACACGGCCAACGCCAGCAGAGCGCGCGCATGGCATGCCAAAACTTGTGATCACCGCATGCACTGGTGCACACAGTGCCACACGGTCGGCCAAACAATGTCTGGGGGTTAGTCCGTCCTGGGTAGGTTGCAACCGAGGTGGTAACTTGGTTAAATACGCAGCGGTTAAATGGTAATCATCGTCTGAAGTTTACTGCAGTAAACTTGAACGTGCACTGGTGATCAACAGGAACCTGATTGGAGCCAAAGAGTTTGTCTGGGTTGATTAGCTTAGGAAGGACTATGATCCTGGATCTTTTTGAGCATAATGGAGCACAAACTAATATAGTTTCCTTGTAACCCACATTATGGGTCCAGAAACTTGATCAAGAAGGTGCACTCACATGGAGAAGCTACTTGAGCTGAAATTTGGCAAGGCTTGATGATGTGATCATATAAAGATGCTGTAAAAAATTCATACCACGTGGGTTCACCAAAATGGTACTTGTTTCACAACCATCCTCACTGACCAGAAACTAGAAATAATTTTGGAGAGAAAATGGCTTAATGAAATGGTCCCAAATTTGGTGGAGAGATGTTATTTGGGTAGGAGAACAATCTGGTATTTTCTCGGAATTAATGAAGCAATATAAAATGCACTTGCTTCACAACCTGAAAATATTGCCAGAATCAAATATTTGGTCCTGTGCTCACATAGACAATTGGATGGGTATGAAACTTGGAGGGGTGTGCTAATATGAGCACATGAAGGAGTGTGAAAAATTTCAACTCATTTGGGTACTCCTAGCTAGTACTTCCTTCACAAAGCCTTCTGTCTGACAGAAAGTTTGAAAAATTGCTGAGGAAGATTGGCTAGGCAAATAAATTTGAATTTTTGCATGAGGCAATGGTTTGGACATAAGAGAATGCCCAAAAGGTTTGGGAGCAATCAGGAAAGTAAAGGTGGCACTTCCTTCACAGAAAGCCACACTGGACAGAAATGAAGAATAATTTTTGGAGAATTATTCTTGGGCTCGGACAGGAAAGTTTGGGCATATTTGAGCAACATACGACCCAAAGGAATTATGAGAATTATTTGCGAATTTTTGGATGGACAGAAATATAGGTCGCTTCACAACCTAGGGCAAATAGGGTTATTCCTTTAATAGAAAAAAGGAATATTCCTGAGAAAAGAATTTAGGGTTTGGTCAAGCAGTCAAGTGACATGATCTTGTCAAGGTTTTGAGAATGATGAGCCACTTGGGAGAAGAAATGAGGATGATTTCCCACGTGGCAAGGCCACAGAACCACTCCAAAAAGAAAAACAGAGCAAAAACCAAATAAATCAAAAGAAAAAGAAAAGGGCCAAAATCCAGGCTTTTACAGAATACATAGACAAAACAGAGTGTCCCTAGTATGCCTCTACTGGACTAGCTTGTTTATCAAAGATGGTCATGTTTCCTAGCCATAGACATGTGTTGTCATTTGATGAACGGGATCACATCATTATAGAATGATGTGATGGACAAGACCCATCCGTTAGCTTAGCATTATGATCGTTAAGTTTTATTGCTATTGCTTTCTTCATGACTTATACATGTTCCTCTGACTATGAGATTATGTAACTCTCGAATACTGGAGGAACACCTTGTGTGCTATCAAACATCACAACGTAACTGGGTGATTATAAAGATGCTCTACAGGTGTCTCCGAAGGTGTTTGTTGGGTTGGCATAGGTCGATATTAGGATTTGTCACTCCGTGTATCGGAGAGGTATCTCTGGGCCCTCTCGGTAATGCACATCACTATGAGCCTTGCAAGCAATGTGACTAATGAGTTAGTCATGGGATGATGCATTACGGAACGAGTAAAAGAGACTTGCCGGTAACAAGATTGAACTAGGTATGTTGATATCGACGATCGAATCTCGGGCAAGTAACATACCGATGACAAAGGGAACAACGTATGTTGTTATGCGGTTTGACCGATAAAGATCTTCGTAGAATATGTAGGAGCCAATATAAGCATCTAGGTTCCGCTATTGGTTATCGACCGGAGATGTGTCTCGGTCATGTCTACATAGTTCTCGAACCCGCAGGGTCCGCACGCTTAACGTTCGATGACGATTTGTATTATGAGTTATGTGATTCGATGACCGAAGTTGTTCAGAGTCCCGGATGAGATCACGGACATGACGAGGAGTCTCGAAATGGTAGAGAGGTCAAGATCGATATATTGGAAGGCTATATTCGGACATCGAAAAGGTTCCGAGTGATTCGGGTATTTTTCGGAGTACCAAGTGTTACGGGAATTCACCGGGAGAAGTAATGGGCCTTATTGGGCCATACGGGAAAAGAGGAGGCAGGCCAAGGGGAGGTGGGCCCCCCCATGGGTCCGAATTGGACTAGGGGAAGGGGGCGGTGCCCCCTTGCCTTTCCTACTCCCTCTGTTTTTTCCTCTTTCCTTCTCTCCTACTCCGAAAAGGAAAGGGATTCCTACTAGGACTTGGAAGTCCTAGTAGGAATCCATACTCTTGGCGCGCCCCTAGGGGGCCGGCCTCGCTCCCTCCCTCCTTTATATATGTGGGCAGGGGGCACCCCAAAGGCACTCCAAGATTTGTCTTAGCTGTGTGCGGTGCCCCCCTCCACAGTTACACACCTTGGTCATATCATCGTAGTGCTTAGGCAAAGCCATGCGCCGGTAACTTCATCATCACCATCACCACGCCGTCGTGCTGACGGAACTCTCCCTCGACCTCAACTGGATCAAGAGTTCGAGGGACTTCATTGAGCTGAACGTGTGCTGAACGCGGAGGTGCCATACGTTCGGTGCTTGGATCGATTGGATCGCGAAGACGTTCAACTACATCAACCGTGTTACTAAATGCTTCCGCTTTCGGTCTACGAGGGTACATGGACACACTCTCCCCGCTCGTTGCTATGCTTCTACTAGATAGATCTTAGGTGATCGTAGGAAAATTTTGAAATACTACGTTCCCCAACATGGTGGACTCATCTGGAATAACTTTGGGTTCAAGGTTTTTGATGTACAAGCAGAATTCCCACTTAGTACAGGCGAAGGCTTGCAATTAGATTAAGAAGCGGCCAGCTAGAGAGGAACAACGATCATGATCATGCATTATGCATAAGTAACATTGGACACTAGCATGAGTAGGATATGAACACCATGAACATAAATATCATAGAGGTTATGTTGGTTTTGATTCAACTACATGCACGAAGATGTGCCAATTCAAGCCACTCGAACATTCAGAGGAGGATACCATATCATCATACTACATCACAATCATTTTAACGCAATGTTGATATCCAAGATAAATCATTATCCACTCCTAGCTACGTATGCATGGCATGAGAAACTATAATCTCTAATTGTCATTGCAAACAAGTTTAATCATAATGGGCTCAATCATGGGTACTAGGTTAAACATATTTACATAAACAGAAGAAATGGAGTTCATACCCGTTTCTTTCTGCCACGGCTAGTTCATCGAATATCATCATTATTGCCTTTCACTTGCACGACCGAACGATATGAAAATAATAATAGTGCAAGAGGGCCGTGGACTAAGCTGGAATATGCAAACATTTTATTTAACAGGAGAAGATGAGGTAAAATGTACTCTTTATTAGTTTAACATATATTCATATGAGAGCCACTCGACATTTTCATCGTGGTCTTCTCCTCGGTAAGACTCGAATAAAAAGGAAAGGAAATTCAGAGAAACACACTGAAATATTTTTGGAGTTTTTGGTTTTCTTTTTAATACTACTACTAAGCATGCATAGAAAGTAAATTACTACAACTAATTTTTTGGTTTTTCTAAAGTTTCTCAAACACACAAGAAGAAAGCAAGAAAATAAATCTAAGCATGGATGATACAATGAAAAAGTGTGAACACCGATAAATAGAATGATAGGTGGACATAAATGTAATGTCGGTGAGAACACGTACTCCCCGAAGCTTAGGCTTTTGGCCTAACTTGGTAGTCGGTCAGTAGCCTGGATGGTAGTAGGGACCCTGAGGAGCAGGCATCCACTCATCCCACTGCTGAGGCTCCTCCTCTACGATGCAGCAGCCTGAGCGTTTCGTTAGGCGATGATGTCCGCAGGCATAATCCTATATCCGCCCCTGGCAACAGAATCAAACAAAGCAGGTGCAGGCAAAGGAATAATATCACGAGTTTTAACACTAAAGACCAGGTTATAAGGAATGGGGATGTTAGGATAATCTCGTGCAAGAAAATGATGGTGTTCCATGGCTGCACGGTCTAAGTAAACCTTGGTCAGGGGGTAATCATGAGGGTGTATCTCAACATTGAAGCGAGCTGCCAAATGAGTAGCAAAAATCCCACCATGTATTTCACCCTGGGATTTATTAAGATGGAGGCGACGAGCCACAATAGCTCCCAAGCTATGAGTGTTGTCGCCCTCTAGTGCTCGGCGTAAAACAACAAAGTCTGGTGCGCTGACCGCACCTACTTTCTTTCTAGCAAGCAAGCACTTAGCAACAAATAAAGCAAAATAATGTACGGCAGGAAAGTGTATGCTAGCAGCCCTGGTGGCTGACACCCCTCTCTCATCTCCCACTGTCAAAGTGCGATAAAAGTCCTCAAACCTAGCCGGCCTAGGCTCAGCTAAGCTCCCATCAGAAGGGATCATGCATATGTCACAAAATTCAGTAAGTGGTATCTGATGGTTTTCAGCATATAAATCAAATCTCACTTCAGGAGAATTATTTCTAGGGAGGAAAGTAACATTGTGAGGATTTGGTGCTGGTCACACTCATCTGCGATGAAGTCAGTGAGGCTGGCATTAGCAGCATATTGTGTGAACTCCTGAAGAATTCCAGCCTCTTCCAGGAATGGGGTGTGCGGCCATTCGCACGGCCGTACCTCTACCAACCTCCGAGGGTGGAGATCACTGTCAGAAGACTCCCCAATAACGCCCTTGGGGTTCTTCTTAGAGCCAAACTTCCTAAAGATATTCAAGTCCGCGTACAATTTTATGAAAATAAAAAAATTGGGTGACAAAAATTTGTCAACAAAACTTTATTAAATTGATAGCAACTACTCATAGGGATACATAGAGGCCATAGCAAGCATTCAAACTACATAGAACTCTAAGAATTCAACATGCAAGCTCATCTACAGTAGCACCAAGAGTAGCTAAATATTCAAAATATAAACCACTAAAACAAAAACTAATTGGACAAACGATGGAGTCACATACCAAGCAACAATCCCCTGAAACAGTTTCGGAAATGGAGCTTCGAGCAAAGAGATCGAAATCCGCGGGTTTGAGAGGAAGAACACGGGAGAGAGAGCAATGGAGATTTTTTTCTAGAGGTAAGTGATGATGTGGGATGAAGAGGTAAGTGAGGAGGCCCACAACCCACCAGGGCGCGCCTGGGGTCCTGGCGCGCCCAGGTGGGTTGTGCCCACCTGGTGCACCCCCCTCTGATATTATTTGAACCAGAAATTCAGAAATATTCAGAAAAAAAATCGTATTAAATTTTTAGGGCATTCTGAGAACTTTTATTTTTGGGTCATTTTTTATTGCACGCGAAATCAGAAAACATACAAAACATGGCATCTTATTTTATTTAACTAATAAAAATAGAGAATAAAAAATAAAGACAGAAGGTAGTGCTTACTAAATTCATCAACTTCATACCGCTCAAAAATGATTCATTAATAAGGTTGATCAGGTCTTATTAACAACCAGTTTCGATTAGCATGAAATCGAAGAACTTTCATAAATCACTAAGTTACCTCAATGGGGATATGAATGTTCCCAACAATAAGCATTTCATATTTCTTTTTGACAGTAGGTAGAGGTATTTGAAAACTTCCAATAGTGATTGTCGAAGATTTTTCAATAACATTAATACCATTCACTTGGAATTGTTTCTTTGGAAAGTGCACCGTATTCTCATTACCATTGATATGAAAATTGATCTTGCTTTTATTGCAATCAATAACAGCCCCTGCAGTATTCAAGAACGGTCTACCAAGGATAATCGACATGTTGTCGTCCTCGGGCATCTCAAGTATAACAAAGTCAGTCAAAATAGTAACATTAGCAACAACAACGGGCACATCCTCACAAATACCGATAGGTATGGCAGTTGATTTGTCAGCCATTTGCAAACATATTTCAGTAGGTGTGAGTTTATTCAAGTCAAGTCTTTTATATAAAGAGAAAGGCATAACACTAACACCAGCTCCTAAATCACACAAAGCAGTTTTCACATAATTCTTTTTGATAGAGCAAGGTATAGTTGGTATTCCCAGATCTCCAAGTTTTTTAGGTACTCCATCTTTAAAAGTATAATTAGCAAGCATAGTGGAGATTTCAGCTTCCGGTATTTTTTCTTATTGGTGATGATGTCTTTCATATACTTTGCATAAGGAGGCATTTTAAGGATATCAGTCAAGCGAGTACGCAAAAAGACTGGTCTCAGCATTTCAGCAAAGCGTTCAAATTCTTCATCATCTTTCTTTCTAGTTGACTTGGGTGGAAAAGGCATAGGTTTTTGAACCCACGGTTCTCTTTCTTTACCGTGTTTTCTAGCAATGAAGGCTCTTTTATCATACCTTTTATTCTTAGGTTGTGGGTTATCAAGATCAACAGGCGGTTCTATCTCAACATCATTATCCAGTTCTTTATTATTTGTTTGAGTGTCTTCATGAACCTCATCATTATCTTTTTCATTATCACTAGGTGAGTGTTCATTGCCAGATTGAGTTTCAGCATCAGAGATAGAAGTGTCATTTTCATTATCAGGAGGTTTTTCTATTTCAGGTTCACTAGAAGCATGCAAAGTCCTATCATTTTTCTTTTTCTTTTTCTTTCTAGAAGGACTAGGTGCATCAGTGTTAACTCTTTGTGAATCTTGTTCAATTCTTTTTGGGTGTCCCTCGGGATAAAGTGGTTCCTGAGTCATTTTACCTCCTCTAGTTGCAACTCTAACAGCAAAGTCATGCATGTTATTATTCATTTCATCAAGCAACTCTCTTTGAGATTTAGCAACTTGTTCTAACTGAGTTTGAACCATAGAAGCATGTTTTCCAACACCTCCAACATCATTTGAAATTCTAAATAACAAGTCACTCAAACGAGCAATCATATCAGAATTATATTTCAATTGTTTCATAACATTTGCATTGAAGTGATCTTGTTTTCTAATGTAGTTTTCAAACTCATAAAGGCATTGACTAGGATGCATATCGTGAGGATTATCATTATCATTGAACTTAATTAAAGAATTTACCTCTACTACCTTAGGCATTGGTGGTGTATTAAGCCCATGTATTTCTTCAATAGGAGGTAAATGTTTAACATCCTCTGCTTTAATACCTTTTTTCTTCATAGATTTCTTTGCCTCTTGCATATCTTCAGGACTGAGATATAATATACCCCTCTTCTTTGGAGTGGGTTTAGCCGGTGGTTCAGCAATAGTCCAATCATCATAATTTTTCAATATGTTATTCAATAATTCTTTTGTTTGCCCAACAGTTCGTTCCCTGAAAACACAACCAGCACAACTATCTAGGAAGTCCCTAGAAGCATCGGCTAGTCCATTATAGAAGATATCAAGTATTTCATTTTTCTTAAGAGGATGATCAGGCAAAGCATTAAGTAACTATCAAAGCCTCCCCCAAGCTTGTGGGAGACTCTCTTCTTTAATTTGCACAAAGTTAAATATTTACTGTAAAGCAGCTTGTTTCTTATGAGCAGGGAAATATTTTTCAGAGAAGTAATAAATCATATCCTGGGGACTACGCACACAACCAGGAGCAAGAGTATTGTACCAAGCTTTACCATCACCCTTTAATGAGAAAGGAAATAATTTGAGAATAAAGTAATAGTGAGTTTTCTCATCATGAGTAAAAAGGGTGGCTATATCATTCAACTTAGTAAGATGTGCCACAACAGTTTCATTTTCGTAACCATGGAAATGATCAGATTCAACCAAAGTAATTAACTTTGGGTCGACAAAGAATTCATAATCCTTATCATTAATAAAAATAGGTGAAGTAGCAAACTTAGGATCACATTTCATTCTAGCATTCAGAGATATTTCTTTATACTTGCATAATAATTTCTATAGATCATCTCTATCCTTACAAGCAAGTATATCTCTAGTTGTCTCCTCATTCATAACATAACCTTTCGGTACCTTAGGCAATTCATATCTAGGAAGTCTAGTTCTAGCAGGTGTTTCAGGAGTTTCAGTTTCAAGCTCATCATTAGATTCAACATCATGTTGTATTACTCTAGCAATTTGTTCATCAAGAAATTCACCAAGTGGCACATCATCATTATCTAGCAAGGTACTAGCATCATCATAAGCATCATTCATAGTAGAAGTAGCATCATCAATAACTTGTGACATATTAGAATTGATAGCATGTGGTGGTGTTGCAAGTTTACTCATAACAGAAGGTGAATCTAAAGCAGAACTGGATGACAGTTCCTTACCTCCCCTCGTCTTTGAGGGATAAATCTTAGTCTTTGGATCCTTCAGATTCTTCATAGTGATAATATGATAATAATCCCAAGTGACTCAACAAATATAGCTATGCTCCCCGGCAACGGCGCCAGAAAAAGGTCTTGATAACCCACAAGTATAGGGGATCACAACAGTTTTCGAGGGTACAGTATTCAACCCAAATTTATAGATTCGACACAAGGGGAGCCAAAGAATATTTGAAGGTATTAGCAGCTGAGTTGTGAATTCAACCACACCTGGAGATTAATTATCTGCAGCAAGAAATCAGTAGCAAAGTAGTTTGATAGTTTTGATAATAGTCACAGTAGCAACGGTAACGGTGACAGTGATAGCAGTAATTTTGTAGCAAGTGTAACAGTGATGATAGCAGTAGTAACTTAGCAGAAACAATATAGGATAAATTCGTAGGCATTGGATCGGTGACTTGTTGGATCATATTCATCCTGAGACAGTTATAACCTAGAGCAATACGGCACTAGCTCCAGTTCATCGATATAATGTAGGCATGTATTCCGTAAATAGTCATACGTGCTTATGGAAAGAACTTGCATGACATCTTTTGTCCTACCCTCCCGTGGTAGCGGGGTCCATATTGGAAACTAAGGGATATTAAGGCCTCCTTTTAATAGAGAACCGGAACAAAGCATTAACACATAGTGAATACATGAACTCCTCAAACTACGGTCATCACCGGGAGTGGGCCCGACTATTGTCACTCTGGGGTTGCCGGGTCATAACACGTAGTAGATGACTATAACTTGCAAGATCGGATCTAAAACATGGATATAATGATGATAACATATACGGTTCAGATCTGAGTTCATGGCACCCGGGCCCAAAGTGACAAGCATTAGGCATGGCAAAGTCATAGCAACATCAATCTAAGAACATAGTGGATACTAGGGATCAAGCCCTAACAAAACTAACTCGATTACATGATGAATCTCATCCAACTCCTCACCGACCAGCGAGCCTACGAAGGAATTACTCAGTCCCGGTGGGAAGCATCATCGAATTGGCGATGGAGAAGGGTTGGCGATGACGAAGTACGAAGATCCCCTCTCCGGAGCCCCAAACGGACTCCAGATCTGCCCTCCCGAGGAAGAATAGGGCTTGGCGGCACCTCCGTCTCGTGGATCGTGATAATTCTTTATCCCTGATTTGTTCTGGAAAAATAGGAATTTATAGCGTCGGTTTCAGGGTCTGCGGGGCCACCAGGTGGGGACAACCCACCTGGGCGCCCCTGGTGAGGGGGGGCGTCCCTGGTGGGTTGTGCCCACCCAGGTGCCCCTCTCTGGCAGGTCTTGGCTCCAGAAATTCTCTATTATTGTATAAAAATTCCTCGCAAAGTTTCGTTCCATTACGAGAACTTTTATTTCTACACAAAAACAACACCATGGTAGTTCTGCTGAAAACAGCGTCAGTCCCGGGTTAGTTTCATTCAAAGCATGCAAATTAGAGTCCAAAACAAGAGGAAAAGCGTTAGGAAAAGTAGATACGTTGGAGACGTATCATGGGCCCGTACACGGTCCACATTTGATCGGAAGCAAAGGGGGGTGACCGTGATGTACTCCTTTCGGTTTTGTGTTATGGTAGGGTGAGATGTCAGTCCTAGCTATTTGGGGGCATGCGTTCATAGCTAGGATTCCCCTCCCGACAACATGAAGTGTGTGTGGGGGAGGGGGCTAGCAATAATAACGTGCTTTGTGTGACAGGTGCCACATCAAAGTTGTGCATTGGGTATTTGAACATCAAACCACCCTTTTCATACATATATTTGGTCCACAGGCAAGTGTGTTCATGTTCTGACCCTTTCCCGCTTTTTTCCACAATTTATAAACAACAGATGAGTCGAACGCATCAACCGCCTGCGATTGGGTAGGAAATAGACATGATTCCCTAGGACTACCCGTGTGCCGGACCCCTGCCCCTGTCACCCACATGATCATAGTAGATTGGGATCCACGAGGCTTCCCTCCCCCACTCGAAAATATCTACCCCCTTGCAATCTCGAAAATATCTACCCGCCTAGATGGTTTTTCTGTTTGATAGCACACGATTAGTCTGTGTGCACCGTGTGCGATGTCTGTTACTCCTACTTTGCTTCAATCAGTAGATCCAAAATTTCAGTAGCCCCGGCATTTTATTCCCGCATGCATCCCTCGCAATCTCAAAAATATCTGCTCGCTTGGAGTGTTTTTCTATTTGATAGCACACGGTTATTATGCTTTAACCGTGTGTGATGTTCGTTACTCCTGCCCCGCTCTGCTTCAATCCCATGATCCAAATATTCAGTAGCCCCACCATTTTACTCCCGCCCAGTAAACTTTTTAGTACCCGTGGCATTTCCTCAAACACCACCTTGGACCCCCTCCACACACACCCCCCAAATCCATCGCTCACCCCAAATCCCCCGCTCACACACATACACACCACCCCTCCCTTGCTCCAAACCTAGCTAGGTCACCGCCGCCGCGCCGCCTCCATCATCAACCTCTGTCGGTCTGCCCATGCAATTTACCCATCGATATGCATACCCTCGCCGCCCTAAGTTTCTTAGATGATGCCTGCGAAATGCCCTCTTTCCCAGATATCCCCATCCCCAACCCCTCCCCCACTCCAGAGCGTCGCAGCCTAAGCCCGGCTACGCTTCCTGAGAAGCTCGAGGAGTGAATGGCCCAAAAGAGCTTTACCGCGGCCTCTTCGCCCGATGTTGGTGAGGTGGCCGCCGAGGAAGCTAACGACGATGACTGGACCTAGATTGAGCCTCTCAATCAGCGGGCTAGAGTATTCTAGCATGTCGCGGATGCCGACTACGACATCGAGGTCGTCTACAGCGGTGGCTTGACGCGGCCTATGTCACAGGTTAAGTTGCCCATCCCCAACCCTTCGGGTTCGACAGCCGTCGATCTCATCGATGGCCCTGCCGCTGATCTCTTGCGGCTCGTTATGAACAATTTTCCATCCTTCATCGCCATGGAGCCCCTTTTGTCATTTCTGAAGGACACATTCTGCGACGCTAGCTTGGGATCCTCAGCTGGCAAGTCAGACCTCATCGATGGCGACCACGAGGAGGAGCCAATGTGTGACAAGTGAGGAAACCCATGATTTGTTTTCTCAAACCCCTTTTGTAGTGAGAACCTGTCAAATATTTATTGTTATATTTGGTTGTTTGCATTACGCCTTGTTTATTTCTACGGTTTATGGTTGTTCGGTTGTTTGTAGTTAGCATATGTCGAGTTTCAATTGCCATCTTTGGTTGTTCGTAGTATGCCTTTTTTTATTTCAGCTATTCACAATGTGATGTTCTATATGTGCTAGTATGAACTATTCAGTCAATTTCATCAATACCAATCTTAACAATAGCTCTATGAATGACTATATTTGGTTGATGTTAAGCATGTTGTACTCCCTCTGAATGTTTTTAGTTCGTATATAAGATTTGTCTAAAGTCAAGCCTCGTAAAGTTTGACCAACTTTCTAGAAAAAAATACCATTTCACAATATGAAATCAATATCAGTAGATGTGTCATGACTTAAATTTTCATATTGTATAACTTTAGCATGGTAGATGTTTATATTTTTTTCATATAAATAAGGTCAAACTTTATGAAGTTTGACATCAGACAATTCTTATATGCAGAGTAAAAGGAACGGAGGGAGTATTTAACACGCCTTTCCATTTGATTTAACAACGACATTGTTTGGATACTCTAACTTAGCTAGAGGTTAGAGTTAGTTTCTAGCTCATGACAGTTAAAAGGGAGAAAGAGATTGGTGGAATAGTTTATTGTATTGCTTGAGCCTCGTGGGCATATATATATATAGGAGTACATGATCATCTTGGAGTACAAGTCAAGGTAGAATAAATCCTATGCTATCCTACGTTTCGTAAATAACAAGGATACTCAACAATGACTAACCATAAACTAACTCTAGCCAAAGAGGTGTTTGGATGACAGGGTTAAATTGACAATAAATGCACTAGGAGAACTAGTCCCAATTAGCACCTCTTGGGTGGGATAGTTTTTTTCGGTTGGTTAGACGCAACTAGCTCAATCTAGCCCTCATGTTTGGATACTTTAGGGCTATTTGAGCCCAAACTAGCTCAAACTAACTCTAACCCATGGATCCAAACATGGCTAATAACTAGTGTACTTAGACCTGCACAATATAAGTTTGAATGACTATGTTTGCTTGTTTTTAAATATTAGGCTTGTTGCAGTTAATAACACACCTTTCCACTTCTAGTTTTTAAATATTAGGTTTTTAACAATTTAGTCTTGCACATGCAGGTCCTGCTGTCAGAGGTTTTGACACACTATTCGACCCTTTTTGCATATAGGGAAATGAGTTGTCCATGAATATCAGTCAAGTCAAGAAACTTAGAAATATTGTTAGGATAAAGAAGTTAGTGACAAAAAACAACAAGATCTTTGTCTGCACAATGAAGAAGACATCAGTTCACTACAGCATGGTACTAACTGTTATACCTTGTCTTTTTAATTCCTTTGCGCCATTTCAAATCTAGAGAAGATATTTATGCATATCCTTGTTTTCAGGCCTTTCCAAAGCAGTTCACTGATGATTACCTCTCAAACCACCTGTATGGTCAGGAGGCGAGGAAGGTATTCATACAATACCCACGGTTCAATAATGAAGTCTTCCTGAGGAGGATGAAGGATGGACGGTCAATCATCCACATGCACTGGCCTAAAGTTGCAAAGACGTTCAACATCAATGAAGGCTCAATATTCGCCTTCCGCTTCAGAAAATTTCCAGATGAGATTCATCTGTCTATGTACCATCTATGATGCTAATTTCCAAAGGTTATAGATGTTGCATGTGAAACTTGGTGCTGGTGCAGTTGTGTAATGGGGTAGCTGAGTGCTGAAGTTATATGATGTAGTACTCTTGTGTATTTCAATTATGAAATCCCGCTTCCTTAATATGAAAATGAAATATATTGTGTGCTTAATATGAAATGCCAATTAGATTAATAAATGGATTATTAATAATAGGACAATTAGCCTGCTAATGGCCAATTAGCCTGCTAATTGGGTTTTTCTATTGCAAATGGTTCTTGAGAAAAGATAGTGGGTGATGACCTCAGGCAACGCACATTGTTTCTAGGAATAAACCATGTTGGATCAATGAACAATCACATATGGCATCCTCTTGAAAACTGTTTGCATTAGGCCACCTTGCGCGAACATTTACCACATAAAAAGTGTGTGTGATGGACAGCCTATGCCACACAGTTTCTTCTATGCACCGTGTGGGATGCATTCAATAACGCAAACGATTTAATAGGGAAAATTGTGTGTGATGTACCTGCGAACGAAAACGTTTTCCTTGGAGTGACTGTGTGGGATGTATATACGAACGGAAACGTACTTCTTGGATTAACTGTGTGGGATGTACATACTAACAGAAATGTATTCCTTGGATTGACTGTGTGGAATGTACATATGAACGGAAACGTTTAGCCGGGACTGACTATGTGGGATGTACTTACGACCAGAAACGATTTGGCCTGTATAATTGTATTTTTTAGCACAATTGTACGTATAACCGTATTTGATCACTCGCCCGTCGCACACGACCTCATTTTGCCAAGCGTGTGTGCTAGGAGGGCCTATGCCCGATGATTTCTGGGTCATGTGGGAAGGACCCCCCTATCGCAGTCACTCACTTGGCGACGGTTCAGAGTGTCGTCGCGGAAAGGGGTTAAAAACCGTTTGTATAGCACCTCGCTGTACCAGTGAGGTGATGACTAAGTTTAATAGTGATAGCTTACCCCCATATGAGATCATAGATCGTGTAGCTGAGAGTCTTCTTTCGACGGTGCAAACCAAAGGCATTAGGTCTTGGACAGTTGGTTTTGAGGTACCCATGGTAGGCCGAGGTAGGTGAAAGGCATTTTGCCTATAGCACATGCAAAAATTTGCGCTATCTAATGTCTACTACACAACTTGTTCTTATAGACTTGGGTTGGGCCTCCAAGTGCAGAGTTTTGTAGGACAGTAGATAATTTCCCTCAAGTGGATGACCTAAGGTTTATCAATCTGTGGGAGGTGTAGGATGAAGATGGTCTCTCTCAAACAACCCTGCAACCAAATAACAAAGAGTCTCTTGTGTCGCCAACACACCAAATACAATGGTAAATTGTATATGTGCACTAGTTCGGCGAAGAGATGGTGATACAAGTGCAATATGGATGGTAGATATAGGTTTTTGTAATCTGAAAATATAAAAACAGCAAGGTAGCAAGTGATAATATAACAGCAAGAATACTTCATAAATTATAGATATGTTGGAGACGTATCAGCATCCCCAAGCTAAATTCCTACTCATCCTTGAGTAGGTAAATGATAAAAGAAATAGTTTATGAAGTGTGAATGCTAGCAAAGTGCATAACTTTGATCAATGATAATTTCAATCACTTTTCCTAGCATCATAACAGCAACTCTTTCTCATAAAACTCATCAAGTTAAAGTAACAACCAATTCACAGGTTAAGGTTCAAACAATGAATTCTCTTGAAACTCAACAACCTATATTCTTAGTCACCAAACAATTGCAATTCAACTTATTCAACAAAGTCTAAGTAAGAGCTCCACATACTCAATCATCATATAGTCTTCCATGATTGCTCGTACTCAAAGCATATTCTTAAAACAAATGGCATCCATCAAACACAAAGAAATATAGGGGCTTAATGTTTCGCCTCCCAACTCATTTATCATAGAGATAATTGTCAACAATAATAAATCATGATCAAGTATATTTGACTGGTCATATGTGCCTAGATCTCCCCGCACCACATGATGCTTGCCAACTAGAGAATAATTGAGGTTGAAATGAGAATGCATTCTATGACTCTTGCATAGAAGTAAATACTGAAAAGTAAAAGATAGGCCCTTCGCAAAGGGAAGCAGAGGTTGTCATGCGCTTTTTATTTGGATGCCCAAGCTCTTAATGCAAAGGAACGTCATGTTATATTGCCCCTTATGATAGCAACCTTTATTATGTAGTCTGTCGCTTTATTATTTTGCCATCACAAATTCGTACAACACTCAATTTTCCCTTACAATAAAATATCAAACATATTTAGGAGCAATTTGTATTGCTTTATGCACCGATGACAACTTACTTGAAGGATCTTATTCAATCCATAGGTAGGTATGGTGGACACTCATGGCAAGAAACTAGGTTTGAGGGTTTTTGGATGCACAAGTAGTATCTCTAGTTAGTACGAATATTTGGCTAGCAAAAGATCCTAGGCAAACACCACATGTTGGAGGATCCATGACAATATAACTTCTATGTAAATATACACAACCATAACTCACTACGTTGTCTTCCTTGTCCAATTTCAACTAATTTTCTCAAGATTGGAAATAATAATTGGTATTCACAATCATAGAAAATGTCCAAGATAATATATTTGCATGTGAAAGTTCTCTTCCTTATATTAATCATTCATGAATTGCTTGTACGACCAATATTGTGATTGTCAAGCTTCAAAAGATTTCACTTTCCAAACACAATGTGAAGCTACCACTAGGCACGATATGAACATATAATTTCAACTTCATGATATTCAATTCATTCAACTATTTACTCATTGGATATAAGTGAAGAACAAGAGTAAAAGACAAACTACTCCAAAAAGATATAAGTGAAGATCAAGCGAGTAGTTAAGTAAATGGGTAGCTAATTGAGGACTCTATTTTATTTAAAAACTTTCAGATCTAAGTATCTTATTAAAACATCAAGCAAAACAAAATAAAATGACATTCCAATAATAGCACACATCATGTCAAGAAGCAAAAAACCTAGGCTCAACCGAGGATAACCGATAATTGTTGAAGAAGAAAGGTGGGATGCCTACCGGGGCATCCCCAAGCTTAGATGCTTGAGACTTGTTGAAATATTATCTTGGGATGCCTTGGGAATCCCCAAGCTTGAGCTTTTGGTTCTCCTTAATTCCTTTTATATCACAGTTTCCCTAAATCTCAAAAGCTTCATCCACACAAAACTCAACAAGAACTCGTGAGATAAGTTAGTATAAATCAATGCAATAACCTTATCATTCTATACTGTAGAAAATAACTAAAATTATTATTCAACATTGCATACTAAATGCCTCTGCATATTTAATACTCCCATCCTCAAATAGAATCATTAAGCAAGCAAACATATGCAAACAATGCAAACATAACAGCAATCTACCAAAACAGGACAGTCTGTAAACGATGCAAGAATATCAATACTTCTGTAACTCAAAAAATTCTGAAAATTTACCACACTATAGAAAATTTATCATAGCTTATTTTGCAAAAAGTTTAAACATTTTATCACATTCTAACTTTTCTCGGGAATTTTTGCGACAATGTTAAACTTTCTGTTTTGAAACAGCAACTCATATACTTGCAAAATAAGCATGGTGAAGGCTATCCTTGCCACTTTTATTGAAATAAAAGATGCAAAAAATTATCTAAATAACAGCAAGCAAATCCTAACAAAATAAAAATGACCCTCCAAGAAAAACTCATATCATGTGACGAATGAAAATATAGCTCCAAGTGAGGTTACCGATAATGTTGAATACGAAAGAGGGGATGCCTTCCGAGGCATCCCCAAGCTTTGTTGCTTGGATCTTCCTTGAATATTACCTTGGGGTGCCTTGGGCATCCCCAAGCTTAGGGTCTTGTCACTCCTTATTCTCCTCATATCAATGTCTCACCCAAAACTTGAAAACTTCAATCACACAAAACTTAACGAAACTTCATGAGATAGGTTAGTATGATAAAGACAAATCATTCACTTTGGTACTATCAAGTTAAGATTTATAATTGTTTCCACACAATTCCTACTGTACCTTATCATTTCCACAATTTATATTGAGCAATATAAGCCATAGAAACTAGAAAACAAGCAAACTATGCATTGAAAACAGAATCTTCCAAAAACATAACAGTCTGTAATGATCTCGAAACTTCGTACACCTCTGTTACTCCAAACATTCTGAAAATTAGGACAACGTAGGAAATTTGTATATTAATCTTGTGTGCAAAAATCAGGATTTTATCGTGCTTCTGTGAATTTTGAAAATTATTTTACTGGGTGCAAAAGTTTCTGTTTTTCAACAAGATGAAATCAACTATCATCCACATTATCCCAAAGGCTTTACTTGGTACTTCATTGAAACAAAAGCAATAAAACATGATTACTAAAGTAGCTTAATCATGTGAAAACACAAAAATAATAGGTAAAAGTGTTGGGTTGTATCCCAACAAGCGCTTTTCTTTAATGCCTTTTTAAGCTAGGCATGATGATTTAAATGATGCTCACATAAAAGATAAGAATTGCAACATAACGGGAGCATCATGAAGCATACGACTAGCACATTTAAGCCTAACCAACTTCCTATGAATTGGAATTTTGTGAGCAAACAAATTATGGGAGCAAGAATCAACTAGCATAGGAAGGTAAAGCAAGCATGACATCAAAACTTTCAACACATAGAGAGGAAACTTGATATTATTGAGATATGTAGAAGAATAAGTTCCTCTCTCATAATAATTTTCAGTAGCATCATGAATGAATTCAACAATATAACGATCACATAAAGCATTCTTTTCATGATCCACAAGCATAGAAATTTTATTACGCTCCACATAAGCAAATTTCTTCTCATTCATGATAGTGGGAGTAAACTCAACAAAGTAACTATCATGTGATTGAAAATTAAAATCATGATGACAAGTCTCATGGTTATAATTATTCAATATAGCATACATATCATCACCATAATCATCATAGATAGTAGGCATGCATTCATCATAATAGATTTTCTCATCAAAACTTGGGGGACTAAAAATAGCATCTTCATCAAACATAATATCCCCAAGCTTATGGCTTTGCATATCATTAGCATCACAGATATTCAAAGAATTCATACTAACAACATTTCAATCATGCTCATTATTCATGCCAATCATTTTATTGAATTCTTCTTCCATCAATTGAGCTTAGTTTTCTGCTCCATCATTTTCAAGAAAGACATTATAAAGATGAACAATATGAGACCACCTTAATTCCATTTTTGGTTTTCTTTTATAAACCAACTAGTGATAAAACAAGAAACTAAAAGATTCAGTTGCAAGATCTAAATATAGACCTTCAAGCACTCACCTCCCCGGCAACGGCGCCAAAAAAGAGCTTGATGTCTACTACAGAACTTGTTCTTGTAGGCTCGTGTTGGGCCTCCAAGCGCAGAGTTTTGTAGGACAGTAGCAAATTTCCGTCAAGTGGGTGACCTAAGGTTTATCAATCCGTGGCAGGTGTAGGATGAAGATGGTCTCTCTCAAACAACCCTGCAACCAAATAACAAAGAGTCTCTTGTCCCAACACACCAAATACAATGGTAAATTGTATAGGTGCACTAGTTCGGCAAAGAGATGGTGATACAAGTGTAGTAATGATAGTAGATATTGATTTTTGAAATAGGAACAATAAAAACAGCAAGGTAGCAATTGATAAAACGGAGCACAAACGGTATTGCAATGCTTGAAAATGTGGCCTAGGGTCCGTACTTTCGCTAATGCAATCTCTCAACAATGCTAATCTAATTGGATCATATAACCATCCCTCAACGTGTGATGAAGAATCACACCAAAGTTCTTATCTAGCGGAGAACATAAGAAGAAATTGTTTGTTGGGTATGAAACCACCTTAAAGTTATTCTTTCCGTTCGATCTATTCAAGATTTCGTACTAAAATAACGCAAAGTTATTCTTTCCGTTCGATCTATCCAAGAGTTCGTACTAAAATAACACCATATGATACGCATCAACCAACTCTAATGTCACCTAGATACTCCAATGTCACCACAAGTATCCATGAGTTAATTATATGATACGCATCAAACAATTTCAGATTCATAATACTCGATACAACAGAAAGAACCTCAAAGAGTGCCCCAAGATTTCTACCGGAGAAACAAGGATGAAAACATGCATCAACCCCTATGCATAGATTACCCCAATGTCACCTCGGGAATCCGTGAGTTGAGTGCCAAAACATATATCAAGTGAATCAATATAATACCCCATTGTCACCAGGGTATTCATATGCAAGACATATATCAAGTGCTCTCAAATCCATAACAATATTCAATCCAATAAAATGAAATCTCAAAGGCAAAACTCAATTCAGCACAACAAGATAGAGAGGGGAGAACACCATATGATCCAACTATATTAACAAAGCCCGAGATACATCCAGATCGTGACATCTCAAGAACACGAGAGAGAGATTAAACACATAGCTACTGGTACAAACCCTCAGCCACGAGGGTGGACTAGTCCCTCCTCATCATGGTGGCCATAGGGATGATGAAGATGGCCACCGGTGATGATTTCCCCCTCCGGCAGGGTGCCAAAACGGGCTCCTGATTGGTGTTTCGTGGCTACAGAGGCTTGCGGCGACGGAACTTCAGATCTATCGACTCCCCTAGGGTTTTTGGAATATTTGGGAATTTATAGGGCGAAGAGGCGGTGCGGGAGGCCACCGAGGTTGGTACAACCCACCTGGGAGCGCCTGGGCCTCCAGGCGCGCCCTGGTGAGTTGTGCCCCCCTCGGGGCTCCCCTCTGGCACTTCTTTGGCCCACTGTATGTCTTCTGCTCCAAAAATCTCCAAAAATCTCCAAAAAGTTTGGACTCCGTTTGGTATTGATTTTCTACGAAGTAAAAAACAAGCAAAAAAACAGCAACTGGCACTGGGCTCTATGTCGGTAGGTTAGTCCCAAAAAATGATATAAAGTTTCTATAAAATGATTGTAAAACGTCCAAGAATGATAATATAACAACATGAATACTTCATAAATTATAGATACGTTGGAGACGTATCACTATGTCATGCGAGATCACAGGATCACAGTTGGTGGGTATTAGTGTTGACTTGTGAAAGTTGATCTTGAGCCCAATAGAAGTCGTGCAATCTGTTAATATGTTTTTATGAGAGAGGCTTGGTCGCGACAGGCCGGTAATAGCATGATTGTATCATCTGCGTATTGCATTATTGGGTACTCTTTTTGGTTTGGGTTGGGGAATGGTAATTTGAGCTCATCTCTTCTGAAAGCGTCGTTGATTGCAGCTTGAAGAAGGTCGGCGGCCAGAACAAATATGAGGGGACACAGGGGTCCCCTTGTCGTACCCCACACTTGCACTGAAATTGTCGTCCTGGAACGCCATTAAGTAGTAATGAAGATTTGGCTGAGGAGAATATAGTTTGTATCCATCCTAGACATTTGTCATTAAATCCCATGTGCTTCATGATATCCAGCATAGCCTCATGTTCGATGGTGTCAAATGCTTCTGCAAAGTCTAACTTGAGCAGAACGATCGCTTTTTTGGATGACTGGCATTGATATATATAAAGTCAAACGCCCAAGCGAGATAATCTTGTATAGATCTCTTTTTCAGAAAGCCCTATTGATTCCGATGAATGATCTTCAAAATCAACTTTTGCAAACAGTTGGCAAGTATCTTCGTGAGGACTTTGAGACAACAGTTTAGGAGTGTAATCGGTCTAAAATCATTCACTATCTCGGGTGAAGGGATCTTGGGTATGAGTGTGATATATCCATCATTGATACTTTCTAGGTTGAGCCCACCCTCGAAGAACTGATCACAAAGGCCATAAAAATCTTCTTTGATTATGGGCCAACATGTTTATAGAAATGTTCCATTAAAACCATCAGGCCCCGGGGCTCGGTCAGTCGGCATTTCTTTGATTACAAGATCAATTTCATGTCTAGTGAATGGCATCGTTAACTCCTCTAGACCTTCGACTCTTTTGATGATATTTTGTAGGTTGAAATTCATGTCATGTTTAGAGGACGTCCCCAGTCTTTCTTTGAAAGAGTGAAAGATGAAGGAATCCTTGCCCGCGTGATCTTCCACACATGTGCCATTAGGTAGAGTCAGGGATGCAATGTTATTTTTCCTGTATCTTTCTGATGCCATGGTTTGAAAAAACTTTGAGTTTTTGTCTCCAAAACGTACCCATCTGATGGTGCAACATTTTTTCCAATACTGTTGTTGGTAGGATAGAAGGCGGAGAAGGTGTTTCTTAAGAATAATTCTGAAGTTTGCTTCTGGGGTAGTGAGCGGCCTTTTATTTTCAATACCATCCAACTGAGTGAGCACTTTGTTTGAGTTGCCAATGGTGACAGATAAATGATAATCGTAGAAATTTCCAAAGGTGGAAGTGATAAGTATGGAGTGTCGAACCCACAAGGAGCTAAAGGTAAGATCAATATTCTCTCAAGTCCTATCTGCCACTGATACGACTCTACGTACAACGAACTTTTGCTTCCATCTAGAAACGAGAAATAAAACTATGTTGTGGGTATGAAGAGGATAACTTTGCATGATATCGGAGAACTAAAATATAAAAGTAGGTGTTGTTAATAAAAAATTAGAATATATTACTATATATTATAAATAGCGAGTGCAGAATAATGATGGGTCGGTGTGCGGAATTATCCTAGGCAATTGTTAACAAGATCGGTAATCATTATTGCAATTTCATATGAGGGAGAGGCATAAGCTAACATACTTTCTCTTCTTGGATCATATGCACTTATGATTGGAACTCTAGCAAGCATCCGCAACTACTAAAGATCATTAAGGTAAAACCCAACCATAGCATTAAAGCATCAAGTCCCCTTTATCCCATATGCAACAACCCCCTTACTCGGGTTTAAGCTTCTATCACTCTAGCAACCCACTATAAGCGAATCATGAACGTATTGCAACACCCTACAACGGGAATCCCTCACGTGTGCGCGACACGGAAGGCACCATAGGACAGCAGCAAAATAAAACATACAACTCAAACCAATATATATCATCAATCAACCCAAAGAACAAAAGGAATCTACTCAAAACATCATAGGATGGCAACACATCATTGGATCATAATATGTGGCATAAAGCACCATGTTCAAGTAGAGGATTACAGCGGGGTGCGGGAGAGTGGACCGCGTAAAAGAGATGAGGATGGTGATGATGGTAGTGATGTTGATGAAGACGATCACCGCGGAGATGGTTCCCCCGATGGCACTCCGGAACCACCGAAAGAGAGGGGGAGAGAGTCTCCCCCTTGTGCTTCCTCCTCCATGGCCTCCCCTTAGATGGGGAGAGGTTCTCCCTCTGGTCCTTGGCCTCCATGGAGATGATGGCCCCCTCCGGGATCCTCCTCCATGGCCTCCGATGATGATGCCCCCCCAGCAGGGTGCCAGAGAGGGTCTAGATTCGTTTTTTGTGGCTACAGAGGCTTGCGGTGGCGGAACTTCTGATCTCTCTTCTTTCTGTGGTTTTTAGGATTTATAGGAAGGGTTGGCATTGGTTTCACGTCAGGAGGCCCCACGAGGCGATCACAAGGACGGGTGGCGCGCCCTAGGTGGTGGGGGCGCCCCCCACCCTTGTGGTTAGGCCAGGACTCTTCTTTGGTATCTTTTTGCTCCTGTATTTTTTATAGTTTCCAAAAATATTCTCTGTAAATTTTCAGCCCATTCCGAGAACTTTTATTTCTGCACAAAAACAACACCATGGTTGTTCTGCTGAAAACAGCGTCAGTCCGGGTTAGTTCTAATCAAATCATACCAAAATCATATAGAATTCTTGTAAACATGGCATGAACACTTCATAAATTATAGATACGTCGGGGACGTATCAATAAACGTGAGATATTTTTGCTCCAGACTTTGAGACAGTGACGTAGAGTTTTAAATTTCCTGCAAAGAATTGTTGCACAGTTTGTAGCTCTAAATGGTTTGTCCCAAGCAGTTTGGACTACCTCCATGAACCCCGGATGTTCTATCCAGTAAGATTCAAAACAAAAAAGTTTGCTGCGGGGGATTGAGGTTTCAATATTGACCACGCAAGGGATATGGTCAGAGACCGGTTTACCCAAGGGTTTGACTGTTGTGTGAGGATATGATTTTGTCTAATTATTTGAAGTGAAGAACCAGTTGAGTTGTTCAAGAAGGGGGTCAATCTGCATGTTACTCCATGTGAAGGTGCGGCCCTTGATGGGTAATTCAATTAGACATTGTGTGCAAATGAAGTCGTCGAAAGTGATCATGTCAGCAATATTGCCCCCAGGTTTATTAAGATTTTCTAGACTTCTGATGCAATTGAAGTCTCCAACGAGGAGCCAATCTTCTGAGGAAGGAATATTCAACCTGAACAACCAATTTGTGTATGTGGTTCTAGGATCACCTTGGCATGGGCCATATAATATATTGACTAATGTCCAAGATTGTACCGACTGTGTGGACTAAAATTTAATTACGAGGGCAAAATCCTCCGAAGCAATCACAGTTCCAGTGAAAACCGAGCTATTCCAAATGGTAGCAATGCCACCAGAGGCACCTTGTGATGGTATAAAAGCAAACTTATCAAAACGACAAGGGCAACAAGATTTAACAAAAGTATTATCCATCGTTTGCTTTTTAGTCTCCTGCAAACAGATAACGGCACACCCACTAGTGGCCACAACATTTGATAGAGCTAATTGTTTATATCAGAATCTAAACCTCGGACGTTCCAACAAAGTACGTTCCAATTAACCAAAAGATTCATAGAAGAAACCCAATTTAAAAAGGATTAAGCAGATGAGGACAAAGATCCCTCGTCCTTGGACGCCATTAAGGCTTCTTCTGAAAGTTCTTCAGCTAGGATAGCACATTTCATAGTGCCCACCTGCTGAATAACCGGAATGGGAGTCGGAGCTAGCACAGCATCATCCTAGAGTTCAAATATGATCACAGACGAGGGCACAACTGGGATGACACGGGGCTTCACTTTAGAGGGCTTGTACTTAGTGTCGGAGATAGGCGACACTTTGAAACCATCATATTTGTTTGTGCGAGCACTCCTACGTGGGCTAATGGCACACTCCAGTACCTAGGCTTTACCATGATGGTTACTGCCATGAACAGCAGAAGGGTTCAGTCCAGAATGATCTTGAACAGACTGGATCGGTTCAGAAAGATCCATATCAGAGAGCTGCATCGAGAGTGTTGAACAACCACAAGATCCAGGCTTCCAGTAGCAGCCGAGTGATTTTGATGCATGGGCTGCATAGTACCATCCGCTTCAGTAATCAGGTGATCAGACAAATCCGCAGGCCAGGCTCAGTATCAATAGCAGGTAGGGTCCACCTCTGGGTGGTGGTGATGGAGCCCCCATCATTGTTAAGGACCATGTGATCCACAGAGACAACAAAAGATTCAGAGCTTCTGGTAATATCCACCTGAATTTCCAAACTGTTTCTGAAGCCAAAACAAGTGCTCCAAGGACCAAAGGTGGCCAACATCAGTTTGGTAGCCTGCAGAAGAAAGTTATTGATCTGTCTAGCTGGGCTGAAGTTTGTGAAGAGCATAGAAGCAACATGTTGCCTTGATCAGTCATGGACATATGCAGGCCATCATTACTTAAAGTAAGATCTATGCTCAGAGCTTGAGTTGGTATATGAGGCACTGATACGTCTCCAACATATCTATAATTTTTTATTGTTCCATGTTGTTATATTATCATTCTTGGATGATTTACAATCATTTTATAGCAACTTTATATCATCTTTTGGGACTAACCTATTGACATAGTGCCCAGTGCCAGTTGCTGTTTTTTGCTTGTTTTTTACTTTGCAGAAAATCAATACCAAACGGAGTCCAAACGCAGCAAGACTTTTTGGAGAATTTTCTGGGCCAGAAGACACGGGATGGTCCAAAGAAGTACCAGAGGGGTGCCCTGATACGTCTCCAACGTATCTATAATTTTTGATTGCTCCATGCTATATTATCTTCTGTTTTGGACATGATTGGGCTTTATTATTCACTTTTACATTATTTTTGGGACTAACCTATTAACCGGAGGCCCAGCCCAGAATTGTTGTTTTTTGCCTATTTCTGAGTTTCGCAGAACAAGAATATCAAACGGAGTCCAAACGGAATGAAACCTTCGGGAACGTGATTTTCGGAAGGAACATGATCCAGAGGACTTGGACCCTACGTCAAGAAATCAAGCAGGAAGCCACGAGGTAGGGGGCGCGCCTACCCCCCCCCCCCCAGGCGCGCCCTCCACCCTCGTGGGCCCCATGTTGCTCCACCGACGTACTCCTTCCTCCTATATATACCTACGTACCCCCAAACGATCAGAAACGGAGCCAAAAACCTAATTCCACCGCCGCAACCTTCTGTACCCACGAGATCCCATCTTGGGGCCTATTCCGGAGCTCCGCCGGAGGGGGCATCGATCACGGAGTAGTTTACCTTAGACCTTCGACACCATAGCCTCTCCGATGAAGTGTGAGTAGTTTACCTTAGACCTTCGGGTCCATAGTTATTAGCTAGATGGCTTCTTCTCTCTTTTTTGGATCTCAATACAATGTTCTCCCCCTCTCTTGTGGAGATCTATTCGATGTAATCTTCTTTTGCGGTGTGTTTGTTGAGACCGATGAATTGTGGGTTTATGATCAAGTTTATCTATGAACAATATTTGAATCTTCTGAATTCTTTCATGTATGATTGGTTATCTTTGCAAGTCTCTTCGAATTATCAGTTTGGTTTGGCCTACTAGATTGATCTTTCTTGTAATGGGAGAAGTGCTTAGCTTTGGGTTCAATCTTGCGGTGTCCTTTCCCAGTAACAGTAGGGGCATCAAGGCACGTATACTCCGGGATATCCAAAAATACAGGCAACACTGGTTTCTCCAGGTGCCTCAATCCACCCAGATGTAAATTGAAGTAGCCACCTTAAGTTGAACCATAAATTAATAATCTCACATCTGTCATGAAGAATTCACTCAAACCCAATCCACGTCTACGAGCATAGCATAGCAATATAAGCAAATGTAGAAGTAACTCCCAAAGGTTTGATAGTAAACAAGACAATAGGTACTACCTCATCTACTTCCCAAAACCCACATATTAATCAGATCCTAATCATGCAACTGTTTGAGGATTGATCTAATGCAATAAAACTGGGTGATGAAAAGTATGATCAAATTGTTACTTGCCTTGCTGATGATCCGTGAAACCTAGAGACTCGTAGTAGCACGCTTCGCACTCCGGGTACTCTATCACAAACAAACAATACATACATAAGCAATCAAGCAAGGGTGAACAAAATAAAACTCAAAATAAGAGATCTAACCAGAAAGTTCAACTTAAGAACTCCGGTTTGCAAAAAGAATCAATTCAAACAAAGCAACGAAGGTCAAACGGCGAAAGAAACAAGCTTCGTTTACTAATCTGGATCTAAGTCAAATTTTACAGTAGCAAAAACTTGTTTGAGTTGGTTAAACGGAAAGAGAATTTCGAGACGAAACTCTAGGCGCTTGAATCGCCTGATTCCGATAAACGAGCGAAAAGTTATACTAAAACGAAAAACAGATCGGAAATCGCGATCAGGAATAATCGCGGAAAATCCGAGAAAAAGAAAACCGGACGAACAGGCTAACGATCGAACGTTCGCTGTCTGTAAAAAAACGAAAACCGTTCGTTAAAACGAACGAACGAACGGGCGTTCGCTATTTAACTAAATCGGAAAAAAATAAACTGATCTAATATATATATATATAAACGCATCTCGGTTTCGAAATAAAACCGAACGGTTTTTTGAGAAAAGCCGGCGGCTACCTCCGTTCGCGTGACGGCGGCGGCGGCGAGCGCCTCCGGTGGGTGGCGGCGTCGGGCAAGAGGAGGCGGGGCTCCGGCGGGTGGCGGGTCGGGCGGCGGGCGGCGCGGGGCGGCGGCGACTAGGGTTTCGGGGCGGCGGCGACTGGGGCTGAGGCGGGGCTCGGGCCGCGGCTTTAAAGGCCGGCCGGGCTGAGGTGTCCGGGTCGGACACGGCCCGTAAGGCGGTTGACTCTTTTTAAAAAATAATAATAATAATTGGAACGTGCAGAAAAAGTAAGAAAAGAAATACTAAACGGACTCCAAAAATCCTGAAATAAATTTTCCCCGTCCTCTAAAAATAAGCCGGACAAGATGAACATTTATTTGGGCCTAAAATGAAATTTTGAAAAACGCGTATTTTTTTTCCTAATTCGAATAAAATCAAATAAAGTCAAATATTTGTTTTTAATATTTTTCCTCCAATATTTCATTATTTGTGGAGAAGTCATTTTATCCCCTCTCATATATTTTGATATGAAATATTTTTAGAGAGAAAATTAATTAAAACAAATGATCCTATTTTCAAAATTTGAGAAAACCCAAATATGAAAATAACGAAATCCCCAACTCTCTCCGTGGGTCCTTGAGTTGCGTGAAATTTCTAGGATCGCAAATTAAAATGCAATAAAATTTGATATGCATGATGATCTAATGTATAACATTCCAAATTGAAAATTTGGGATGTTACACCACCGTTCATAATTCTTTCATACATGTCACTATTGGTTCATTGCATATCCCGGTACACCGCCCGAGGCATTCATATAGAGTCATACTTTGTTCTAGTATCGAGTTGTAATTATTGAGTTGTAAATAAATAGAAGTGTGATGATCATCATTTTTCTAGAGCATTGTCCCAAGTGAGGAATGAAAAAAAAAGAAAGGCCATAAAAAAAGAGAAGGCCCAAAAAAAGAGAGAAAAAGAGAGAAGGGACAATGTTACTATCCTTTTACCACACGTGTGCTTCAAAGTAGCACCATGATCTTCATGATAGAGAGTCTCTTATTTTATCACTTTCATATACTAGTGGGAAATTTTCATTATAGAACTTGGCTTGTATATTCCAACAATGGGCCTCCTCAAGTGCCCTAGGTCTTCGTGAGCAAGCAAGTTGGATGCACACCCACTTAGTTTCTTTTGTTGGGCTTTCATATATTTATAAGCTCTAGTGCATCCGTTGCATGGCAATCCCTACTCCTTGCATTAACATCAATCGATGGGCATCTCCATAGCTCATTGATTAGCCTCGTTGATGTGAGACTTTCTCCTTTTTTGTCTTCTCCACATAACCCCCATCATCATATTCTATTCCACCCATAGTGCTATATCCATGGCTCACGCTCATGTATTGCATGAAGGTTGAAAAAGTTTGAGATTACTAAAGTATGAAACAATTGTTTGGCTGGTCATCGGGCTTGTGCATGATGAGAACATTCTTGTGTGACGAAAATGGAGCATGACTAAACTATATGATTTTGTAGGGATGAACTTTCTTTGGCCATGTTATTTTGAGAGGACATAATTGCTTAGCTAGTATGCTTGAAGTATTATTATTTTTATGTCAATATGAACTTTTATCTTGAATCTTTCGGATCTGAATATTCATACACAATTAAGAAGAATTACATTGAAATTATGCCAAGTAGCATTCCGCATCAAAAAAATCTGTTTTTTATCATTTACCTACTCGAGGACGAGCAGGAATTAAGCTTGGGGATGCTTGATACGTCTCCAACGTATCTATAATTTTTGATTGCTCCATGCTATATTATCTTCTGTTTTGGACATTATTGGGCTTTATTATTCACTTTTATATTATTTTTGGGACTAACCTATTAACCGGAGGCCCAGCCCAGAATTGTTGTTTTTTGCCTATTTTAGAGTTTCACAGAAAAAGAATATCAAACAGAGTCCAAACGGAATGAAACCTTCGGGAATGTGATTTTCGAAACGAACATGATCCAGAGGACTTGGACCCTACGTCAAGAAATCAAGCAGGAAGCCACGAGGTAGGTGGGCGCGCCTACCCCCCCCCAAGCGCGCCCTCCACCCTCGTGGGCCCCATGTTGCTCCACCGACGTACTCCTTCCTCCTATATATACCTACGTACCCCCAAACGATCAGAAACGGAGCCAAAAACCTAATTCCACCGCCGCAACCTTCTGTACCCACGAGATCCCATCTTGGGGCCTGTTCCGGAGCTCCGTCGGAGGGGGCATCGATCACGGAGGGCTTCTACATCAACACCATAGCCTCTCCGATGAAGTGTGAGTAGTTTACCTCAGACCTTCGGGTCCATAGTTATTAGCTAGATGGATTCTTCTCTCTTTTTTGGATCTCAATACAATGTTCTCCCCCTCTCTTGTGGAGATCTATTCGATGTAATCTTCTTTTGCGGTGTGTTTGTTGAGACCGATGAATTGTGGGTTTATGATCAAGTTTATCTATGAACAATATTTGAATCTTCTGAATTCTTTTATGTATGATTGGTTATCTTTGCAAGTCTCTTCGAATTATCAGTTTGGTTTGGCCTACTAGATTGATCTTTCTTGTAAAGGGAGAAGTGCTTAGCTTTGGGTTCAATCTTGCTGTGTCCTTTCCCAGTGACAGTAGGGGCAGCAAGGCACGAATTGTATTGTTGCCATCGAGGATAACAAGATGGGTTTTTTATCATATTGCATGAATTTATCCCTCTATATCATGTCATCTTGCTTAAAGCGTTACTCTGTTCTTATGAACTTAATACTCTAGATGCATGCTGGATAGCGGTCGATGTGTGGAGTAATAGTAGTAGATGCAGGCAGGAGTCGGTCTACTTGTTTCGGACGTGATGCCTATATACATGATCATACCTAGATATTCTCATAACTATGCTCAATTCTGTCAATTGCTCAACAGTAATTTGTTCACCCACCGTAAAATACTTATGCTCTTGAGAGAAGCCACTAGTGAAACCTATGGCCCCCGGGTCTATCTTCCATCATATTAATGTTTCAACACTTAGTTATTTCCTTTGCTTTTATTTTACTTTGCATCTTTATCACAAAAATACCAAAAATATTATCTTATCATATCTATCACATCTCACTCTCGTAAGTGACCGTGTAGGGATTGACAACCCCTTATCGCGTTGGTTGCGAGGATTTATTTGTTTGTGTAGGTGCGAGGGACTTGCGTGTAGCCTCCTACTGGATTGATACCTTGGTTCTAAAAAACTGAGGGAAATACTTACGCTACTTTGTTGCATCACGCTTTCCTCTTCAAGGGAAAACCAACGCAGTGCTCAAGAGGTAGCATGCCCCGAGGGGGGCACAACCCACCTGGGTGCGCCTGGGGCCCAGGCATGCCCTGGTAGGTTGTGCCCACCTCGGTCGCCTCCCGCACCGCCTGTTTGCTCTATAAATACTCCAATATACCAGAAACCCTAGGGGAGTCGACGAAAAACAATTCCAGCCGCCGCAAGTTCCAGAAACCAGAGATCCAATCTAGACACCGTCACGGAGGGGTTCATCATCCTCATTGGTGCCTCTCCTATGATGCGTGAGTAGTTCATTGTAGGCCTACGGGTCCGTAGTTAGTAGCTAGATGGCTTCCTCTCTCTTTCTTTTGATTCTCAATACAATGGTCTCTTGGAGATCTATTTGATGTAACTCTTTTTGCGGTGTGTTTGTTGGGATCTGATAAACTTTGAGTTTCTGATCAGATGTATGTTTTTATCCATGAAAGTTATTTGAGTCTTTTGATCTCTTATATGCATGATTGCTTATAGCCTCGTATTTCTTCTTTGAATCTTTGGTTTAGTTAGGCCGACTAGATTGTTTTTTCTTGCCATGCAAAGAGGTGCTTTGTGATAGGTTCGATCTTACGGTGCTCAATCCCAGTGACAGAAGGGGAAATGACACGTATGTGTTGTTGCTATTAAGGATAACAAGATGGGGTCTATTCCTACATGAATAGATCTTGTCTACATCATGTCATCGTTCTTATTGCATTAGTCTGTTTCTCCATGAACTTAATACACTAGATCCATGCTGGGTAGCGGTCGATGTTTGGAGTAATAGTAGTAGATGCAGGCAGGAGTCGGTCTACTAATCTTGGACGTGATGCCTATATAATTATCATTGCCTGGATATCGTCATAATTATTTGAAGTTCTATCAATTGCCCAACAGTAATTTTTTTACCCATCGTATGCTATTTTTCTCGAGAGAAGCCACTAGTGAAATCTACGGCCCCCGGGTCTCTTCTTTATCATATTTGCCTTCAAGATCTATTTTTATTCGCTTTTATTTTCAGATCTATTAATCCAAAAACCCAAAAATACCTTTCTGCAATTTATTGTTATTTACTTTATCTCGCGTTCCCGCGAGATCTATTTATCCAATCTACTACAATTTTATCTATCTTTTTACCTGGGAGGGATTGACAACCCCTCTTTTACGTCGGGTTGCAAGTATTTGTTCTTTGTGTGCAGGTACCGTTTACGTAGTGTTGTGTGTTTCTCCTACTGGTTCGATAACCTTGTTCTCATCACCGAGGGAAATACCTACCGTATTTGTGTTGCATCATCCCTTCCTCTTTGGGGAAATACCGACGTAGTTCAAGCCGCATCAAAAGGAATATCTGGCGCCTTTGCCGAGGAGGATCAAGTCAAGATAGTCTCCTGAAAACTCGCCAATTTCTGGCGCCGTTACCGGGGAGACATCATCAACATATACCAGGTTCCTAATCACAAATCTCATCTCCTTGCAATTTACATTATTTGCCCTTTGCCTCTCGTTTTCATCTCCCCCACTTCACAAAAATTTGTCGTTTTATTCCCCCTCTTTTTTGTTCGCATTTCTCATTGGAGTTTTTGTTTGCTAGAATTTGTCACCATGAGTGACTTTGGTATGGCAGAAATAGATGATGGCCTAACTCCTAAAATTGGACGATCTGGCAATCTGGATGCTAAAACTTTTGTGTTGGGGCAAGGGAATGTTATAGGAAAATAACTTATCCAAGAATTTTCCAATTGTGTTGGAAATTTAAGTCTTGATGATGTTCCTATACCTGAGAGGACTAAACCTTATGCGGAAGCTATTTCAGCACTAGTTCTGAAACTTGAAAATAAATTTATCAGTACCCATCCTGCCTTGCAAAGATTATTTTTTGTGTTACCGTTATAAAGAATCCCAAGGCTAAAAAGTTGGCCACCCTTGTTCTCATGAATGAACTTGATTAAGTAGTATGGGAAGCTAGGGAAAATTTTGATTTCTATGGTATGAATCATGAATAACCGGTGATAGATGAAATACTTTATAATAGTGATTATGTGCTAAGACATTTGCTTTGGGATAATCAAATCTTTGATGAGAATCTTAAGAAGGAAGTCCTTGTTTTAGATATAATCCAACAAGTTTTCAAAGTTGTTAATCAACACTATTCTTGGATTGTTTCCGGAAATCAAAGGGGATATAATGATAAGCAACTTGATAGTGCTAAAGTCTCTATGGATAAGGTGTTTTATGTTGTTTTTGCAAAACCTCCTGACAAAAACACCTCTAAGGAAAATGAAACCAAAGATGGCAACACTTAGATCTATGCATTATGCCTAGCTAGGGGCATAAAACGATAGCGCTTGTTGGGAGGCAACCCAATGAATAAAATTTATTTTTCTCTATTTCTTTCTATTCTTGAGTTTTTGCAAAATTATGCTACTGTTATGATTGTGTTTTTTATGTTTTAATTAGTGTTTGTGCCAAGTAAAGCCTTTGGGATCATGTTGGGTGATAGTTGATTTGATCTTGTTGAAAAACAGAAACTTTTGCGTCCAGTAAAACAATTTTGAAAATTCACAGAAGTGTGATAAAATTCTGAATCTTTTACACGAGATTTATACACAAATTGCCCATGTTGTCCTAATTTTCCAGAATTTTTGGAGTTACATAAGTATTCGAAGTTTTCATATTGCTACAGACTGTTCTATTTTTGACAGATTCTAATTTCTTTGCGTTGTGTGCTTATTTCGATGAATCTATGGTTTGTATTGGAGGGTTGATAACCTACAAGTATAGGGGATCGTTTGTAGTCTTTTCCGATAAATAAGAGTGTCAAACCCAATGAGGAGCTAAAGGTTGGCCAAATATTCCCTCAAGTTCTATCGACCACCAATACAACTCTACGCACGCTTGATGTTCGCCTTACCTAGAACAAGTATGAAACTAGAAGTACTTTGTAGGTGTGATAGGATAGGTTTTCAAGATAATAAAGAGCACGTAAATAAAATCTAGGGGCTGTTTAGATAAAGACACAACTAATTTAGTTTTAGTAGAGAGCTTTTGTAAACAAGAAAGTTATTTGTCCCTAGGAAATCGATAACAAGTAGCAGTAATCATCCTTGGAATTTTATATGAGGGAGAGGCATGAGCTAACATACTTTCTTTACTTGGAACATATGCACTTATGATTGGAACTCTAGCAAGCATCCGCAACTACTAAAGATCATTAAGGTCGTGAAACCCAACCATAGCATTAAGTATCAAGTCCTCTTTACTCCCATACGTCATACCCCAGTTACTCGGGTTTAAGTTTCTGTCACTCTCGCAACCCACCGTAAGCGAACCATGAATATATTGCAACACCCTACAGCGAGGGACCCTCACGTTTGCGCAAGATGGAGGGCACGGTAGGACAGCACCATAAATAAAATATACAATCATACCAACCAAGATCACGATTAACCCACATGACAAAACGAATCTACTCAAACATCATAGGATAACCATAGATCATTGGGAAATAATATATGGAGTTGAGCACCATGTTTAAGTAGAGATTACAGCAGGGAGAAGGGGTGTTACACGGCTGCATAGAGGGGGAGAGAGTTCGTGTTGACGGTAGCAAGATTGTTGATGTAGATCGCCGTCACGATCCTTGCCCCGGTGGCACTCCGGCGCCACCGGAAGAGAGGGGGAGAGAGCCCCCCTCCTTCTTCTTCTTCCTTGGCCACGCCCTAGATGGGAGGAGAGTTCCCCCTCTGGTCCATGGCCTACATGGCGTAGGAGGGGTGGGAGCCCCTCCGAGATTGGATCTCCCTCTCTGTTCTCTTCTGTTTCGCATTTTCCAGATCTGGCCCAAAACCGTTTCTTATATTCCCGGAGATCCGTAACTCCGATTGCGCTGAGATTTTAACATGATTTTTTTTCCGGATATAAGCTTCCTTGCGCCCGAAGTAGAGCTCCAACCGACGTTCAAGGAGGGCACAACCCACCACCGCGCGCCAGGGGCCTCTGGCGCGCCCTGGTGTCTTGTGGGTTGTGTGGGCCTCCATTTGCGGTGATTCTAACTCTAAAAAATCACATATATTCCAAAATAATTCTCCGTGAAATTTTATTGCATTTGGACTTCGTTTGATATGGATACTCTGCGATACAAAAAACATGCAGAAAACAGGAACTGGCACTGGGCACTAGATCAATAGGTTAGTCCAATAAATCATATAAAAAGTTTGCAAAAGTATGTGAAAGTGGTATAATATTGGCATGAAATAATCAAAAATTATAGATACGACGGAGACGTATCAGCATCCCCAAGCTTAATTCCCACTCGTCTCGAGCAGATAAATGATAAAAAAGATAATTTTTGATGTGGAATGCTACCTAGCATAAACTTGATCATATATCTAATCATGGCATGAATATTAAGACATAAGTGATTCAAAGCAATAGTCTACAATTTGACATAAAGACATCAATACTCAGGCATCCCAACAAACAATCATGTCTTTCAAAATATCAATGCTAAAGAAAGCTATCCCTACAAAATCATATAGTCTTGTCATGCTGTGTCTTCTTAACACAAAGTATTTATCATGCACAACCCCGATGACAAGCCGAGCAATTGGTTCATACTTTTTAACGCGCTTCAGCTTCTTCAACCCTCACGCAATACATGAGCGCAAGCCATGGATATAGCACTATAGGTGGAATAGAGTATAATGATAGGGGTAAATATAGAGAAGACAAAAAAGTAGAAAGTCGCACATCGATGCGGCTAACCAACGGGCTATGGAGATGCCCATCAATCGATATCAACGTGAGGAGTAGGGATTGCCATGCGACGAATGCACTAAGAGCTATAAGTGTATGAAAGCTCAATATGAAAACTAAGTGGGTGTGCATCTAATCCTATAATGAAAAATTCCCACTAGTATATGAAAGCGAAAAAATAGGAGACTCTCCATATGAAAAACATGGTGCTACTTTGAAGCACAAGTGTGGTAAAAGATACTAACAATGCCCCTTCTCTCTTTGTTTATTTTTTTTCTTTTTTCTTTCTTTCTTTCTTTTCTTTTTTTCTTTTTTCTTTTTATATTTTTTTCTCTCATTGTCCGGAGTCTCATCCCGACTTGTGGGGGAATCATAGTCTCCATCATCCTTTCCTCACTGGGGAACTGCTCTAAAAATGAATAATAATGATCATCACACTTCTATTTACTTATAACTCAAAAGAAATAAAAATTACAACTCAATACCTATGACAAAGTATGACTATATGAATGCCTCTGGCAATGTACCAGGATGTGCAATGATCTAGCGTAACATGTTTGAAAAATGATGAACGGTGGCTGAGCCACAACTACTATGTCAGCTATATGATCATGCAAAGTAATATGACAATGAATGCTCAAGTCAACAAACAGGACCGGTGGAAGTTGCATGGCAATATATCTCGGAATGGCCATGGAAAAGCCATAATAGGTAGGTATGGTGGCTGTTTTGAGGAAGATATAATAAGGCTTATGTGTGATAGAGCGTATCATATCACGGGGTTTGGATGCACTTGCGAAGTTTGCACCACGTCTCGATGTGAGAAAGGGCAATGCACGGTACCGTAGAGGCTAGCAAATTGCGGAAAGGTAAGAGTGCATATAATCCATGGACTCACATTAGTCATAAAGAACTCATATACTTATTGCAAAAGTTTATTAGCCCTCAAAGAAAAGTACTACTACGCATGCCCCTAGGGTGATAGATTGGTAGGAAAAGACCATTGCTCGTCCCCGACCGCCACTCATAAGGAAGACAATCAATAATAAATCATGCTCCAGCATCATAGCATAACGAGAGACTATACGTGCATGCTTCGGGAATCACAAACCTTAACACCAATATTCTTACTAAACACAACCATTTACTAGTACCTCCCACATATTATCATCTCTATATCGCAAAACTATTGCAAGAAATCAAACATATCATATTCAATGATCCATAAGTTTTATGTAGGATTTTATGACGAACCATGCAATTGACCAATTCCTGTTGACTCTCTAAATAAATATAAGTGAAGCAAGAGAGTTTAATTCTTTCTATAAAATACCATGCTCTAATAAATATAAGTGAAGCAAAAGAGCATTCTTCAAACAACGGTTTTCTATGTGAAGTGAAACAGGCAATCCAAACTTCAAATGATATAAGTGAAGCACATGAAGCATTCTATAAAGCCACACTCAAAAGATATAAGTGAAGTGCAATGAGCATTCTAAAAATAAACCATGGACTATCTCATACCAGCATGGTGCATAAAAGAAAAATGAAAACTAAAAGCAAAAGACGCTCCAAGATTTGCACATATCACATGAACGAAACGAAAACGAAAACATACCGATACTTGTTGAAGAAAGATGGGATGCCTTCCGGGGCATCCCCAAGCTTAGACGCTTGAGTATCCTTGAATATTTACTTGGGGTGCCTTGGGCATCCCCAAGCTTGAGCTCTTGCCTCTCCTCCTTCTCCTCGCTTCGAGACCTCCTCGATCTTTGATCACTTCATCCACACAAAACTCAACAGAAAGTTTGGTAAGATCCGTTAGTATAATAAAGCAAATCACTACTCTAAGTATTGTTGCAAACCAATTAATTTTTTTTTGCATTGTGTCTACTTTAATATAACTTTTCCATGGCTTAATACACTAATAGAATCAATAGTTTCATCAAAACAACGCATCAAAAAACAGACTCTATCTTAAACAGGAAAGTCTGTAGTAATCTGAACATTAACCATACCTATGGTACTACAAAAATTCTGAAGAAATTAGGAAAAATAAACAATTTGCATAGAAAGACAGTGCAAAAAGTTTCAGAACCGTTTGACATTCCAGTAAAAAATGTAAAATCGCGCACTACAGCCAAAGTTTCTGTTTTGCACCGCACAAACCAACAAGCAATCTAAACATCCTAAAGGCAAACCTTGGCACATTATTTTTATAATACAATGGGATTGTACAAGAGTATAATTATTTTTTTTGAAAATTTTCTGTAATTAATATTCACAAAGTTTCCATGGGCATGAACAAAGTTCGAGGCTAGCTCCCGCTTCCACGGTGCTCGTCTATCTCACTTTCACTTTTCTTTTTGTGAAGTTTTAAGTTCCCCTCTATATATTTTTGTTTTTAAACTATATAAAATCACTCAACAGAAATAAATGAATCTCTAAAACTTCCGGGTTGTCTCCATGGCAGCGCTTTCTTTAAAGCCATTAAGCTAGGCATAAAGTGCTCAAGTAATGGATCCACCCGGATCCCAAGGTATATCAAAGCCAATTTGAATCAACAATGATTTGGCATTTAGTAGTGAGCACAAAGCAACATAAATCATGCAATGACGAAGTCTAACTCTCTTCCTATGCATCGGCATGTCATACAAGAACAATTCATGCACATCAAGTAAAGGCCAATACATAGCATAAGCAGTTTCTTGCAATTTTTCGTGTTGGAAACATAGAGAGGTGGAGATATAGTTCCTCTCTCATAATAATTGCAAGTAGGAGCAGCAAGCACATGCATATTACATTCATAAAAATTATCATATGCAACGGTAAAAGGCAACCCATCAATATAATCCTTAATAATAACAAACTTCTCCGATATAGTGTAGTTTGGAGAATTCAAAAAGATAATAGGACTATCATGTGAGGGTGCAATAGCAACAATTTCATTCTTAACATAAGGAACTATGGCAAGTTCATCTCCATAAGCATAATCCATATTGGCATCTTGGCCACTAGCATAGCAAGCATCAAGTTCATCAAAAAGGGATATTTCAAATGAATCAACGAGATCATAGCAATTATCATGGCATTCATCCTTTGGTAAGCATGAAGGGAAATTAAATAATGTATGAGTTGAAGAGTTACTCTCATTAGAAGGTAGGCACGGGTAGCTAATCTGATCTTCCTCCTTTTTTTCTTCGCTCTCCTCATCATCTTTTTCATCCGATGAGCTCACAGTTTCATCAATTCCTTCTTCCATAGACTCCTGCAAAATATTAGTCTATTCTTGGACATCGGAGACTTTCTCAATAAATGCATCAATATCGGAATTGTATTTATAATTATCATAGAAATATTTAAGGATGGCAAAATTTTCAGGTCTATAAACTGAATCATCAAAATCTTCATACTTTTCAAACAAAGATTCAATTTCATAAGCACCCTTAAAAGCAACAAATTCTTATATTTGTTCCACATCATAGTAATCATATCTACCATTAGCATAAGAAGCTAAGGTTTCATTATCATTAAATTCACATGAAAAGGGAAGATGTGGAGCATTCATCCTAGAGCAACAAGTAAAATCATATCTCTGACATAAATCCCAAGCATACCATTGCAACATTTCAATTTGATCCCATAAAACTTTTCCCTTTTGAGTCAAGCGATAATCCCTAAAGTATTCACGTTGATCCAACGTTACTCCCATTATCAAGTTGAATGGGTTTTCTCGGGATTATCAAAGTAGTGCATAATATTTTTCACATAACGAGCATCGAGGGTTATAGGAGGTTCCCCATCTCCATGAGTAGAAAGTACCACTAATTTTTTCGTGTTTCGTGTTCCATATCCATAACTAAAGATAGATAACAACTTACAACGGGAAATAAAAACTACTTAGTGATAAAGCAAACAAGCACACACGAGAATATTCACCCCACGCTATTGCTCCCCTGCAACGGCGCCAGAAAAAGGTCTTGATAACCCTCAAGTATAGGGGATCGTTTGTAGCCTTTTTCGATAAATTAGAGTGTCGAACCCAATGAGGAGCTAAAGGTAGAACAAATATTCCCTCAAGTTCTATCGACCACCGATACAACTCTACGCACGCTTGACGCTCGCTTTACCTAGAACAAGTATGAAACTAGAAGTACTTTGTAGGTGTGATAGGATAGGTTTGCAAGATAATAAAGAGCACGTAAATAAAATCGAGGGGCTATTTAGATAAAGGCACAACTAATTTAGTTTTAGTAGAGAGCTTTTGTAAACAAGAAAGTTATTTGTCCCTAGGCAATCGATAACAAGTACCAGTAATCATCCTTGCAATTTTATATGAGGGAGAGGCATGAGCTAACATACTTTCTCTACTTGGATCATATGCAATTATGATTGGAACTCTAGCAAGCATCCACAACTACTAAATATCATTAAGGTCGTGAAAGCCAACCATAGCATTAAGTATCAAGTCCTCTTTACTCCATACGTCATACCCCAGTTACTCGGGTTTAAGTTTTGTCACTCTCGCAAACCACCGTAAGCGAACCATGAACATATTGCAACACCCTACAGAGAGGGCCCCTCACATTTGCGCGAGACAGAGGGCACTGTAGGACAGCACCATAAATAAAATATACAATCATACCAACCAAGATCACGATTAGCCCATAGGAAAAAACAGATCTACTCAAACATCATAGGATAACCATAGATCATTGGGAAATAATATATGGAGTTGAGCACCATGTTTAAGTAGAGATTACAGCGGGGAGAAGGGGTGTTACACCGCTTCATAGAGGGGGAGAGAGTTGGTGTTGACGATAGCAAGATTGTTGATGTAGATCGCCGTCACGATCCTTGCCCCGGCGGCACTCCGGCGCCACCGGGAGAGAGGGGGAGAGAGCCCCCCTCCTTCTTCTTCTTCCTTGGCCTCCCCCTAGATGGGAGGAGAGTTCCCCCTCTGGTCCATGGCCTCCATGGTGCCGGAGGGGCGGGAGCCCCTCCGAGATTGGATCTCCCTCTCTGTTCTCTTATGTTTCGCGTTTTCCAGATCTGGCCCAAAACCGTTTCTTATATTCCCGGAGATCCGTAGCTCCGATTGCGCTGAGATTTTAACACGATTTTTTCTGGATATAAGCTTCCTTGCGCCCTAAGTAGAGCTCCAACCAATGTTCAAGGAGGGCACAACCCACCACCGCGCGCCAGGGGCCTCTGGCGCGCCCTGGTGTCTTGTGGGCAGTGTGGGCCTCCGTTTGGGGTGATCCCAATCTGAAAAATCACATATATTCCAAAATAATTCTTCGTGAAATTTTATTGCATTTGGACTTCGTTTGATATGGATACTCTGCGATACAAAAAACATGCAAAAAATATGAACTGGCAGTGGGCACTAGATCAATAGGTTAGTCCAATAATTCATATAAAAAGTTGCCCAAAGTATGTGAAAGTGGTACAATATTGGCATGAAACAATCAAAAATCATAGATACGATGGAGACGTATCAAGGGTATAAGCTATAGTAAAGTTGGAATACAGTAGATATAATTCAAAAATAAAATATGAATGGGTTTACAATAGTACTTATAGTAGTGATTTGCTTTGTTATACTAATGGACCTCACGAAGGTTTTGTTGAGTTTTGTGTGATTGAAGTTTTCAAGTTTCCGGTGAGATCACGATGGATGAAGGAATAAGGAGTAAGAAGAGCCTAAGCTTGGGGATGCCCATGGCATCCCAAGCTATTATCTAAAAGAGAAGCAAGGAACTAAGCTTGGGAATGCCCCCAAGTGGCATCCCCTCTTTCTTCTAACGACCATCGGTATTTTACTTGGAGCTATATTGTTATTCATCACATATCATGAGTTTTGCTTGGAGCGTCTTGTATGATATGAGACTTTGCTTGTTTTGCTTTTTGTTATTAGTCAAGTATCCTTGCCGGATCCTTGCTGGACACACCTACTTGAGACAGCCAAAATTATGCTATGATTTGTTAGAATTGCTCTCTATGCTTCACTTAAATCTTTTCGAGCTATGGAATTGCTCTAGTGCTTCACTTATATCGTTTTGAGCACGGTGTGCTTTAGTGTTTTTGAAGAAATGCTCTCAAGCTTCACTTAGATTTATTTGAGAGTTAGTAAAAAATTTAAGAAATTCTCTCATGCTTCACTGATACGTCTCCAACGTATCTATAATTTATGAAGTATTCATGCTGTTATTTTATCATTCTTGGATGTTCTACAATCATTTTATAGCAACTTTATATCATTTTTTGGGACTAACCTATTGACCCAGTGCCCAGTGCCAGTTGTTTTTTTGCTTGTTTTTTACATCACAGGAAATCAATACCAAACGGAGTCCAAACGCAATGAAACTCCACGGAGATTTTTTATGGGCCAGAAGACATCCATTGGGCCAGAGTAGCGCCTGGGGGGTGCCCTAAGGGGGGCACAACCCACCAAGGCGCGCCAGGCCCCCCTGGCGCGCCCAGGTGGGTTATGCCCACCTCAGTGGCCTCCCACACCCCCTCTTTGCACTATAAATTCCCAAATATTCTAAAACCCATCGGGGTTAACCTAGATCAGAAGTTCCGCCGCCGCAAGGTCTCTGTATCCATGAAAACCAATCTAGACCCCGTTCCGGCACCCTGCCGGAGGGGGGAATCATCTCCGGTGGCCATCTTCATCATCCCGGCGGCCACCACGATGAGGAGGGAGTAGTCCACCCTCGGGGCTGAGGGTTTGTACCAGTAGCTATGTGTTTAATCTCTCTCACTCGTGATCTATATCATGGGCTTTGTTAATATAGTTGGATCATATGATGTTTCTCCCTCCTATACTCTTGTTGTGATGAATTGAGTCTTTACCCTTTGAAGTTTTGTCTTGTCGAATTGAATATTCAGAGATGAGAACACATGATATATGTCTTGCGGTATGAATACTTGAGGTGACAATTGGGGTATCATATTGATTCACTTGATATGTGTTATGGCATTCAACTCACGGATTCCCGCGGTGATATTGGGGTAATCTATGCATAGGGGTGGATGCATGTTTTTATTATCTTTTCTCTGATAGAAACTTTGGGGTCCCCTCATAGTTCTTTGTGTGGATTGAGTATTATGAATATGAATTTGCTTTGGTGTTATTCTAGTATGAACTCTAGGATAGATCGAACGAAAAAATAGCTTTGTGTTATTCTAGTACGAACTCTTGATTAGATCGAACGGAAAGAATAGCTTTGAGGTGGTCTCGTACCCTACAAACAATATCTATCTTTTGTTCCCCGCTAATAGGAACTCGGGAATGATTCTTTGTTGCACTTTGAGGGATAATCATATGATCGAACTATGTTAGCACTGTTGAGAGATTGCACTAGTGAAAGAACGGACCCTAGGCCTTGTTTCAAGCATTGCAATACCCTTTTTGTGCCCGTTTAATACTTGCTACCTTGCTGTTTTTATTTATTTAGATTATAAAAATATATTTCTACCATCCATATTACACTTTTATCACCATCTCTTCGCCAAACTAGTGCACCTATACAATTTGCCATTGTATTGGGTGTGTTGGGGACACAAGAGATTTCTTGTATTTGGTTGCAGGGTCGTTTGAGAGAGACCATCTTCATCCTACACCTCTCACGGATTGATAAACCTTAGGTCATCCACTTGAGGGAAAATTGCTACTGTCCTACAAAACTCTGCGCTTGGAGGCCCAACACGTGTCTACAAGAATAAAGTTGCGTAGTAGACATCAAGCTCTTTTCTGGCGCCGTTGCCGGGGAGGTGAGTGCTTGAAGGTATATCTTTAGATCTTGAAATTGAATCTTTTAGTTTCTTGTTTTATCACTAGTTTGGTCTATAAAAAGAAAACTACAAAAAAATGGAATTTAGGTTGCATCCTATTATTGATCATCTTTATAATATCTTTCTTGAAAATGATGGTTTGGAAAATTGTGCTCAATTGTTAGAAGAAGTCAATAAAATTCTTGGCACAAAATATTTAAATGATGAGCATGATTGCAATGTTGTTAGTATGAATTCTTTGAATATCCAAAATGCTAATGATGATTGCACAAGTCATGAGAAAAATGTTTCTTATAAGCATGTCACTTTTTGCGGAGTGAATTGGGAGTGCAATTGTGCACCAAAAATGGAAGATAGATTTACTAAGAAGCATAAATATTTAGAAACGAGAAAGTTGCAAGAGAGGCTAGATGATTGTGCTGAAAGATGTAATTTTTTTCGCCATCCTTGTGAACTTTGCAATGAACTTGGTCATTTAAATCTCCAATGCAAATTATTTCATGTTCAAATCGTGTTCAAAAATTGTGATAACTTGATTACCCTTGAGCATCATAAAGAGCTTAGTCTTCTTTTGGGGTATGAAGAAATAAACCTATAACTAAGGGTATTCCAAAATTTAATCTCGAGAGATTTCTTGATTTTGATCTAGAGGGAATTTATATGTTTTGTGCAGTAAATTGCATTGATAATCCTTATATTGCCAAGAAAACAAATAGAATATGAAGAGAGTACTAATGAAAGGGAAAATATTTCCCAAAACCATCCTAGTGTTTATTATGATGAATCAGGTAACGAGGAGGAGCTTCCTATCCAACCAATCTCATCAATACGAAGCTTGAAAAGATTAATTAAACCCACACATGATGTGGTGAAGAAGAATAAAAGAAGAAAGAATAGAGGTAAAAAGGTATCTCTCCCAAATAATGTTGCTCCTATTATTGTTGTGCCTCATGAAAATGAATCAAAAATAATTGTGGAAGATGATGCACTTGATGATGATTTTGTTATGCCTATTGCTTGTTATGATGATTATGATTGGGAAGATAATGATACTTCTTATAATCTTGGAAATCTTTTTGGCACCAACTTGGGAAATTATTATGATAGCAATTGTTATACCATTGGTGCTATTCATACTATTAATGATGAGAGTGATTATGCTTATGATATGCCAAGCCACAAGCTTGGGGATGCTATGTTTGATGAGAATGACATGTTTGAGAATTTATTTGCTGCAATTAATATTTGTCCCAAGCTTGGGGATGCTATGTTTAATGAATAAGATCTTTTTAGTCCCCCTACTTTGAATGATCAAACTTATTATGATGAAAGCATGCCTCTATTTATGATGATTACATTGATAAAAGTGGGTTTGGAAGAGTGTCAACTCTAGGTAGTTGTGATCCCACTATTTTGGAGGGTGTTGAATCTTATTACAATATTGATGAAAGTGGATTCGGAGAGGTCATGACTTTATTTAGTGATACATCCACTATTTTGGAAGAGGTTTCAATTGATTATAACAATAAAGTTGCTATCTATGATGATTATTATGATGACATGTATGCCATAGAGAGTAATAAATTTTCTATGCTTGTGGATAATGAAAAGAATGCTTTATGTAATGGTTATATTGATGAATCTATTCATGATGCTACTGAAAATTATTATGAGAGAGGAACTTATGCTTCATGATGCTCTCTTTATGTTTCAATTCTCATCTTTTATGCGAGCATCATTGAAATCATCATGCCTAGCTTAAAAGGCATTAAAGAAAAGCGCTTGTTGGGAGACAACCCAACACTTTTACCTACTGTTTTTATGTGTTAACATGATTATGCTACTGTATTGATCATGTTTTATTGCTTTTGTTTCAATAAAGTGCCAAGTAAAGCCTTTGGGATCATGTTGGGTGATAGTTGATTTGATCTTGCTGAAAAACAGAAACGTTTGCGCTCACGGAAATAAGTCTCATTTTTAACAAGAGAGTGCTTTTGAGTTGATTATTTTTGCAGGAGTTTAATATAAAATTTTATCACGTGGTCATAATTTTTTCATAATTTTTGGAGTAGCAGAAGTATGGTAGTTATCCAGATCACTACAGACTGTTCTGTTTTTGACAGATTCTGTTTTCAATGCATAGTTTGCTTGCTTTCTAGTTTCTATGGCTTATATTGCTCAAAATAAATTGTGGAAATGATATGCTACATTAGGAATTGTTTGGAAACAATTATTAATCTTGTCTTTGACAGTACCAAAGTGAAATGGTTTGCTCTTTATCATACTAACCTATCTCAAAAAAGTTCCGTTAAGTTTTGTGTGATTGAAGTTTTCAAGTTTTGGGTGAGATGACGATATGAGGAGAATAAGCAGTGACAAGACCCAAATTTTGGGGATGTCCAAGGCACCCCAAGTTAATATCCAAGGAATATCCAAGCAACTAAGCTTGGGGATGCCCCGGAAGGCATCCCCTCTTTCGTCTTCGACAATATCGGTAACCTCACTTGGAGATATGTTTTCGTTCGTCACATGATATGAGTTTTACTTGGAGCGTCAATTTATTTTGTTAGGATTTGCTTGCTGTTATTTAGAATAATGTTTTAAATATTTTATTTCAATAAAAGTGGCATTGATAGCCTTTACTATGCTTATTTTGCAAATCTACATGTTGCTGTTTGAAAACAGAAAGTTTACCGCTGTTGCAAAAATTCCCTAGAAAAGTCAGAATGTGATAAAATGTTGATTTTTTTGCACAATAAGCTCTGATAAATTTTCTACAGTGTGTTATAATTTCATAATGTTTGGAGTTAGGTATGTATTGATACTCTTGCATTCTTTACAGATTGTACTGTTTTGGCAGATTGCTGTTATGTTTGCATATGTTTGCTTGTTTAATGATTCTATTTGAGGATATGAGTATTAAATATGCAGCGGCATTAGTATGCAATGTTGAATAATAATCCTAGTGATTTGCTACAGTAGATAATGATAAGGTTCTTGCATTGGTTTATACTAACTTATCTCACGAGTTCTTGTTGAGTTTTGTGTCGATGAAGCTTTTGAGATTTAGGAAAACCGTGATATGAGAAGAATTAAGGAGACACAAAAGCTCAAGCTTGAGGATGCCCAAGGCATCCCAAGATAATATTTCAAGAAGTCTCAAGCATCTAAGCTTGGGGATGCCCCGGTAGGCATCCCACCTTTCTTCTTCAACAATTATCGGTTAGTATCGGTTGAGCCTAAGTTTTTGCTTCTTCACATGATATATGCTATCCTTGGAATGCCATTTTATTTTGTTTTGCTTGTTGTTTTAATAAAGTACTTAGATCTGAAAGTTTTTAAATAAAATAGAGCCCTCAAATAGTTGCCAGTGAGGCTAAGTAAGCGGCATTCACATCCCGTCAACGAAGCTCTTTTCTATGGAATTGCTCTAGTGCTTCACTTATATCTTTTTGGAGTAGCTTGTCATTTACTCTTGTGCTTCACTTATATCCCATGAGTAAATTATTGAATAAATTGAATGTCATGAAGTTGAAATTATATCATGCCTAGTGGTAGCTTCACATTGGTTTTAGAAAGTGAAATTTTTTGAGGATTGACAATCACAATTTTGGTCATACAAGCAATTCATGAATAATTAGTATAAGGAAGAGAACTTTCACATGCAAATACACTATCCTGGAAATCTTTTGTGATTGTGAGCCCCCATCAAAATATTATATGCCAAAATTGTTGACGTTGGACAAGGTAGACAACGTAATGATTTATGTTTGCTCATATTCACATAGAAGTCATATTGTCATAGATCCTTCAACATGTGGTGCTTGCCCCCCATCTTTGCTAGACAAAAATTCCGCACCAAGTAGAGATACTACTTGTGCATCCAAAAACCCTTAAACCCAAATCTTATTTTCAAGAGTCCACCATACCTACCTAAGGATTGAATAAGATTCTTCAAGTAAGTTGTCATCGGTGCAATATGGCAATAAAAATTGCTTCTAAAAGTGTGAGATCATTTAGTGTAAGAGAAAATTGAGCCTTGTACGAACTTGGATGGCAAAGAATAAAAGCGACAGACTGCATAATAAATGTTGTCATCTTAAAGGGCAATACAACATGACGTTCTCTTGCACTAAGGGATTGAGCATACAAACAAATAAGCGCATGGCAACCTCTGCTTCCCTCTGCGAAGGGCCTATCTTTTAATTTTCAGTATTTATTTTTATGCAAAGAGTCAAAATTATTCTCTCTATTCCTTTTTATTTTTTTCTCTTTTGGCAAGCATCATGTGGTGAGGAAAGATCTGGGCACATATGTCCAGTTGAATATGGGTAGCATGATTTATTATTGTTGACATCACCCTTGAGGTGAATACGTTGGGAGGCAAAACAATAAGCCCCTATCTTTCTATGTGTCCGATTGAAGCGTTTTGCTCATGTGTACGTGGTGAGTGTTAGCAATCATAGAAGACTATATGATGGTTGAGTATGTGGAGCTCTTACTTAAACTCTGTTGAATAAGTTGAATTGCAATTGCTTGGTGACTAAGAACATAGGTTGTTGAGTTTCAATAGAGTTCATTGTTTGAACCTTAACATGTGAATTGGTTGCTACTATAACATGAGAAGTTTTATAAGAAAGAATTGTTGTCATGATGCTAGGAAAAGTGATTGAAATTATCATTGATCAAACTTGTGCACTTTGCTAGCATTCACACTTCATAAATTATTTATTTTATCATTTACCTACTCGAGGACGAGTAGGAATTATTCACTTAAATTATTTTGAGAGAAGAAAACTTGTATGCTCATGATCTTCACTTAGATTTGTTTGAGCTATCAAAATCAACATATGAAAGTAGTCCCAAAGTGATAGATATTCAAGAGGAATATAATAAAAAACTTTCGTGAGATCATTGGACAAAATAAACTTGATTCCTTGTAACAGTTTTGCGATATGATGATATAATATGTGAGTCATGTTGATGAATAATTATGTTTTAGTAAGAATATTGGTGTTAAGGTTTGTGATTCCCTATGCAAGCACGAAAGTCAATAGTTATGCAATGAAGTTACATCCTACTTGTGGTGCATTATTCCGTGTTATTTATGCTTAATGCTCGCTTATGAGATTTTTCGTTTCTTGGTTGGATGCTTCTCAATCTTTTGCTAGCCTTCATTTTCACTACGTATGATCACTACTTGTGCATCCAAAACCCTTAAACCAGTTTTGCCATATGAGTCCACTATACGTACCTATATGCAGTATTCTTTTGCCGTTCTAAGCAAATTTGTATGTGCCATCTCTAATTTTCAAAATAAATTTCTCTTTTGTGTGCTCGTACCGCTCATGAAACGGTAGGGGGTGGCTGATATTTTTCCATGCTAGATGTGTTATTCTCAAGATGAGTGTTTATTCACTTGCCATTGCAAGAGAGTACGACAAAGGTATTAGGGATTCCCAATCCCGAAATGAAAAATGAATTTACTTTATGTTGTCAAATAATAAATTCCTTGGAAAGTGTTGGTATGGATGGCACCCGTGGATTTGGTTAGCCGTGGAATGTGAAAGTATGGTGGAAAAAGGAATAAGCTTTATTTTCTGTTTGGGAACCGCCTATGATATATCTAGCATGGAAAGTATTGAGAACTACCCGATCGTTTTCGTTGATAGGAAAAGTATGCCACCCAGAATGTTTTCATCTCTATCTTTTTCGCTTTGAGCTCTGGCACCTATACAAATCCCTACTTCCCTCTGCGAAGGGCCTTTCTATTTATTTTATGCAATTTTTATTTTGAGTCCCCATCTTCTCTTATAAAGCACCAACTAAGGGGCACTATGATCGTACTTGAGCATTGGGTGTAGCTAATATGCGGGTGTGTTTCATGAATGGATCAATGATTGATTATAATGGGCTAGGGATAACTTGCTTTAGTGTTGATATTTTGAAAGACATGGTTGCTTGTTGATATGCTTGAGTATTGAAATCTTCATGTCAAAACTAGACTATTGCTTTGAATCATATAAAAGTCCAAATGTCCATGTTACAAAGAAAAGAATATGTGATGAACATGTTAGGCAGCATTCCACATCAAAAATTCTATTTTTATCATTTACCTACTTGAGGGCAAGCAGGAATTAAGCTGGGGGATGCTGATACGTCTCCAACGTATCTATAATTTTTTATTGTTCCATGTTGTTATATTATCATTCTTGGATGTTTTACAATCATTTTATAGCAACTTTATATCATTTTTTGGGACTAACCTATTGACATAGTGCCCAGTGCCAGTTGTTGTTTTTTGCTTGTCTTTTACTCCGCAGAAAATCAATACCAAACGGAGTCCAAACGCACCGAAACTTTTTGGAGAATTTTTCTGGGCCAAAAGACACAGGATGGGCCAAAGAAGTACCATAGGGGTTCCCCGAGGGGGGCACAACCCACCTGGGCGCGCCTGGGGGCCTAGGTGCGCCCTGGTGGGTTGTGCCCACCTCGGTGGCCTCCCGCACCGCCTCTTTGCTCTATAAATAACCAAATATTCCAGAAACCCTAGAGGAGTCAACGAAAAACAATTCTAGCCGTCGCAAGTTCCAGAAACCACAGATCCAATCTAGACACCGCCACGGAGGGGTTCATCATCCTCATTGGTGCCTCTCCGATGATGCGTGAGTAGTTCATTGTAGGCCTATGGGTCCATAGTTAGTACCTAGATGGCTTTCTCTCTTAATCTTTTGATTCTCAATACAATTGTCTCTTGGAGATCTATTTGGTGTAACTCTTTTTGCGTTGTGTTTGTTGGGATCCGATGAACTTTGAGTTTATGATCAGATCTATTTTATTATCCATGAAAGTTATTTGAGTCTTTTGATCTCTTATATGCATGATTCCTTATAGCCTCGTATTTCTTCTTTGAATCTTTGGTTTAGTTAGGCCGACTAGATCGATTCTTCTTGCCATGGGAAGAGGTGCTTTGCGATGGGTTCGATCTTACGGTGCTCAATCCCAGTGACAAAAGGGGAAATGACACGTATGTATCGTTGCTATTAAGGATAATAAGATGGGGTCTATTCCTACATGAATAGATCTTGTCTACATCATTTCATCATTCTTATTGCATTACTCCGTTTCTCCATGAACTTAATACACTAGATGCATGCTGTATAGCGGTCGATGTGTGCAGTAATAGTAGTAGATGCAGGCAGGAGTCGGTCTACTAATCTTGGACGCGATGCCTATATAATGATCATTGCCTGGATATCGTCATAATTATTTGAAGTTCTATCAATTGCCCAACAGTAATTTGTTTACCCACGGTATGCTATTTTTTCGAGAGAAGTCACTAGTGAAATCTACGACCCCCGGGTCTCTTCTTTATCATATTTGCCTTTGAGATCTATTTTTATTCGCTTTTATTTTTAGATCTATTAATCCAAAAACCCAAAAATACCTTGCTGCAATTTATTGTTATTTATTTTATCTTGCGTTCCCGTGAGATCTATTTATCCAATCTACTACAATTTTATCTATCTTTTTACCCGGGAGGGATTGACAACCCCTCTTTTACGTCGGGTTGCAAGTATTTGTTCTTTATGTGCAGATACCGTTTACGTAGTGTTGCGTGGTTCTCCTACTGGTTCAATAACCTTGGTCTCATCATTGAGGGGAATACCTACCATAGATGTGCTGCATCATCCCTTCCTCATTGGCGAAATACCGACGTAGTTCAAGCCGCATCAGGCACCATACACTACTGGAATCAGCTAATTTGCCATCTGCCAGCTCTTTGCCGTCTGCTAGCTGACGGCAAAGAAGCTCTTTGCCATCAGCTACACATAAACAGACGGCAAAGAAAAGGCTGACGGCAAAGAAGTTCTTTGCCATCTGCCAGCTCTTTGCCGTCCGCTGGCGGACGACAAAGAGTGTGGTGGCCCCCACCCCCCGCTCGTTTGAAAAAATCCTAACGGCTCACCTCTTCGCCGTCCGCTAGCGGACGGCAAAGAGGCAGAAAGGCGGACGGCAAAGGCTGGCGGACGGCAAAGAGGGCACTTGCCTAACGGCAGGTACCCCCCGCCCGTTACTCACTTCGTCCTCGCCTCGCCCTTCTCCTCCCACCCCGCCGCCACCGCCGCCGCCCGCCGCGCGCCGCCGCCCCGTCGCCCCCGTCGCCCCGTCGCCCCGCCGCCCCACCGCCCCGCCGCCCCCTCCCCCCGCCCCGCGCCCCACCGCCGCCACGGCCCCCCGCCACCCCGCGCCCCCCGCCGCCTCCTCCACTGCCCCGCCCCGGCCCCCCGCCCTCCATCCCCCCCGCCACCCCGCCTCCTCCACCGCCCCGCCCCGGCCCCCCGCCGGTCGGGCCCCCGCCGCCCCGCCTCCTCCACCGCCCCGCCCCGGCCCTCCGTCGCCGGCCCCGCCCCGGCCCTCCCCCACAGTGAGCCCCTCCTCCCTTTTTCTGTTTTTTTGTTTTGTTTTGTTTTTTTGTTTTTTTTCTGTTTAAGTTTAGGTTTAATTAGTTTAAATAGTTTAGTTTTAATTAGTTTAGGTTTTTAGTTTAGGTTAGTTTAGGTTTAGGTTAAGTAGAAGGGGGAAGAAGAAGAAGAAGAAGAAGAGGAGGAGGAGGAGGAGGAGGAGGAGAAGGAGAAGAAGAAGAAGAAGAAGAAGAAGAAGAGGAGGAGGAGGAGGAGGAGAAAGAAGAAGAAGAAGAAGAAGAAGAGGAGGAGGAGGAGGAGACACCCCGAAGCCCCGACCCCGAAACAGCACCCCGACCCCGACACGGCACCCCGACACCGACACGGCACCCCGACACCTACACGACACCCCGACCCCCGACACGACACCCCGACCCCGAGAACCCGACCCCGACCCCGACCCCGACACCCCGACCCCGAGCCTGACCCGACACCCCGACCCCGACACCGACACGGCACCCCGACCCCGACCCGACACCCCGACCCCCGACACCGACACGACACCCCGACCCCCGACACGACACCCCCGACACCCCGACCCCGAGACCCCGACCCCGACCCCGACCCCGACACCCCGACCCCGAGCCTGACCCGACACCCCGACACCGACACGGCACCCCGACCCCGACCCGGCACCCCGACCCGACACCCCGACCCCGAGACCCCGACCCCGACACGACACCCCGACCCCGACACGGCACCCCGAGACCGACACGACACCCCGACCCCCGACACGACACCCCCGACACCCCGACACCCCGACCCCGAGACCCCGACCCCGACCCGACCCCGACCCGACCCCGACCCCGACCTCGACCCCGACCCCGACACCCCGACCCCGAGCCTGACCCGACACCCCGACCCCGACACCGACACGGCACCCCGCCCCCGACCCGGCACCCCGACCCGACACCCCGACCCCGAAAAGGTGTTCTTTGGCCTTCCAGAAGCCGACGGGGTCATATATTTGTGAATTATTAGTTAGGTCATATATCTTTCGATTTTGTTATGAAAAACATCATATATAATTGTGTTGATCGGGTAGTTTTAAATGTGCAGTTGTTTCATCGCTGCGAGGTTTGGTGTTCGACGACCTCGCCGTGCGTTTGACGAGCTCTGCCCCTTCGTTCGTGGGTGAGCACAAATGACATGTCCTCCTCCCCCATTAATTATTTGATCTATTCCGATGAAACTTGATAGCTAGATATATATGTGTCTTGAATCATCAGTATGCGTAACCAATATGTGTCTCCCGTTCGAAAGCGTCATAGTTATAAATATGCATGCATTTGCATATTTATAACCTTGATTCTTTCGAATTGTCCAACGCTATCCATGGACAGCCCGAGTATGTTTAGATTGGGTTCGTTTTCCCATATGCTTTGCTCCGGATCCGACGCATAAATTTCGTCAGTGCCTCCCCTGTTGTTCTCCGGGTACACATCCTCTCTGTTTATTGCAGAGACGTGTATCAGGAGAACAGCGGGGAGGTGCTGCCGAAATTTTGCGTAGGATCCGGGGCATAGCATGGGAAAATGAACCCAATCTAAACATACTCGGGTGGGATTAGGACCTATCATTACCTATTAGAGTGTAGGTTGCATGGACGTAATAAAATTGACAAAGTAGATCAACTGATGAATACATACATGGTGAATTATATATATATATTTGTTGTGTGTCTAGTAGCTCTGAAAGTCAAGATGAGTGATCGTGCGTGGATGTACACCGGTCACACTGGTCAGAACAAATGGAGCACTGAATGGTTCACAAAAACCAAGGGGTTTGTGCGAGCCGCATTTGCAAATGGCCAGAGGAAAACCTGGTGCCCCTGTTTACGGTGCGGCAATTGGGAAAAGAGGACAGAGGCTGAAATGGGCAAACACCTGCAGAAGAGTGGTTTTACGCCCGATTATACGGTGTGGACATTTCATGGTGAGTCTGCCCAACGTGACCGAGCTGAGGTGGATCGTCGTCGCACCGACGAGCATGGTACCGGTATGGAAAACATGGTGCAAGACTTTGATGATGCTCGGGATTCGGACGAGGAGATGGAGGAATCTGCAAAGGCCTTCAATGAAATGTTGGAGTCTTCAAAACGTCCGCTCCATGAGCACACTGAGCTTTGTCAGTTGGATGCCATCTCACAAGTAATGGCTCTGAAGGCTCAGTTCAACTTGGGCAGAGAATGCTACGATGCAATGATGACAGTATTTGGACGCTTTCTACCCAAAGGCCATGTAATGCCTGCAAACCTGTACCAGTCGGACAAAATCCTCCGTGCACTGAAGATGCCCTATGATAAGATACATGCCTGTGAGAAAGGATGTGTCTTGTTTAGGCTTGACTATGCGGACTTGAACTGTTGTCCCATTTGCAAGTCTTCCAGGTATGTTGTGGTAGACAACGGTATGGGTGAGAAGACACAGACCAAAATCCCCGTTAGTGTTCTTCGGTATATGCCAATCGTACCAAGACTTCAACGTCTTTTCATGGTCGAAGAGACGGCCAGACAGATGACATGGCACAAAACGGGCAAAAGAACCGAACTAGATGCAGATGGGAATCTGATGATTGTACACACATCGGATGGTGTTGCGTGGAAAAAGTTTGATGAATTACATGGTGACAAAGCGGCAGATCCGAGGCATCCTCGAGTCGGCATCAGCACGGATGGGTTCAGTGTGTTTGGTATGACGGCAGCCCAATACAGTTGTTGGCCCGTATTTGTCTTTCCACTCAATCTCCCCCCCGGACAGATTATGCAAAGAAAGAACATTTTCCTGACGTTGATAATTCCAGGGCCCAACTATCCGGGGAAAAATATGAATGTGTACATGCAACCGCTTAAGGACGAATTGCAAGAAGCCTGGGATAATGGGTTCAAGACATACGATGCCTATAGCAAACGGAACTTCATAATGCGTGTCTGGTACATGTACTCGACGCATGACTTGCCGGCGTATGCGCTATTCGTTGGCTGGTGTGTGCATGGAAGGTTCCCGTGCCCCACATGCAAGGGAGCTCTTGAGTTTCGTTGGCTTCAGGCCGGTCGCAAGTTTTCTTGCTTCGACATGCATAGAGAGTTCCTGAATCCTCGCCATAAGTTCAGGAAAGACAAGAAGAACTTCATCAGAGGTAGAGTTGTCAAAAACTCTGCACCACATGCATTGACAGGCCAACAGACCCTGGATCAGTTAAACGCTCTCGAGCCAGATCCCGAGCGTCCAGGGTACTTCAAGGGGTATAATTCTAAGCACGCCTGGACTCACAAAACATGCTTATGGGATCTGCCTTACTTCAAAGACCTCCTTTGCCCACACAACATCGACGTGATGCACACTGAGAAGAATATCGCCGAGGCACTTTTTGGTACATTGTTCGGCATAGATGGGAAGTCAAAGGATAATACTAAGGCTAGAGTCGATCTGGAGGCGCTATGTGATAGGCCGTTACAAAACATGAAAGAACCGAAAGGAAAGCAGAACTGGACGAAGCCAAAGGCATGGTTCAATCTTGGAAGGCCGGCTATGAGGGAAATTATCTTGTGGGTGAAAATGCAGTTGATGTTCCCCGATGGGTATGCAGCGAATCTACAGAGGGGAGCCAGTCTTGATAAATTGAAGATATTTGGTCTCAAGAGTCATGATTGGCACATATGGATTGAGCGGGTAATGCCGGTGATGTTGCGTGGCTTCATCCCTGAGGATGAATGGCTAGTACTGGCAGAACTCAGCTATTTCTTCCGTGTTCTTTGTGCGAAAGAACTATCGCCTAGCGTGCTAGAAGAAATGGAAGAGTTGGCGCCGGAGTTGATCTGCAAGTTAGAGAAGATCTTTCCACCGGGCTTCTTTAATCCAATGCAACATTTGATTTTGCATCTCCCGACCGAGGCAAGATTGGGGGGGCCCGTGCAAAATCGTTGGTGCTACCCAACTGAGAGGATGCAGAAGACGCTTCGACAAAAATGTAAAAATAAACGTAGAATTGAAGCATCGATGGCTGAGGCATTCATCACTGAGGAGGCGGCAAACTTCGTGACAGCACACTACGAAGCCAAAAATCGTCATTTGCATAATCCGAAGCCTCGGTACAATGCTGACGACCCTAAAAAGGGTGGATCCAACCTCAGCCTATTCAAAGGGAATCTCGCACCAGCCAGTGTTTCAAATCCAGTATCTTTGGATAACGAACAATGGCGGACCATTTCGTTGTATATCTTCAACAACCTGATAGAAGTGCGGCCGTACATCGAGTAAGTTCTCGGTACATAGTTTCGCAACTTCTATTTCCTTTGAACTGCTCTTATTCCTGGATATTTCATACAGTCGATACGTCGCCTTATTCTCGTATGGAGCGGTGATCCAAAAGGATTCTGTCGAAGAGTATGAGCTTCTCGCAAAGCAAGGTGGCGGCTATCCCGGTTTCATCTCTTGGTTCAAACAAACGGTAATTTCTATTAGACTTGTAGGCTAATTTGTAGGCGGCTATCCCGGTTTCATTCGCTAATTTGTGCGTAATGCAACAATCCTTTCATATTAAACTTGTAGGCTAATTCAGAGTCTATGGACGCCGAATTGAGACAAGTCGCTAATGGTTTTGACTATAAGGTCCGTTCATTTGACAAATACGACATCAACGGGTATCGCTTTCGTACCTATGGCAAAGAGCTATCTATGGCCGACCGAAAGTCTACAAATTGTTGTGTATCTGCTATCGGCGAAGGAGGTACCGAGTATTATGGGAGAGTTGAAGCAATTTATGAACTTCTATTCTATGGTGAAAACCCACCGAATGTCGTAGTCTTCAAATGTTATTGGTTTCAGCCGAAGGAGACTAGAAGAACTCATGAACATATAGGGCTAGTTGAAATCAACCAAAGCACCCATTTAGATGTTCCTGATGTCTATATTACGGCTCAACAGGCGACCCAAGTATTCTATCTACCGTGGGCCTGCCAAACTAATCCAAATCTGAAAGGTTGGGATGTCGTTTATGAAGTGCCGCCACGTGCTAGACTATCTCCCCCAAAGGAAGAGGATTATGAACCTCACATTAACCCAGACACATATGAAGGAGAATTCTTCCAAGAGACACGTCTTTCCAAAAAGCGTTTCAAGAACCGCTATACTTCACCCCAAAACATTGAAGTAGACAGTGACAGTGAATCCGACATCACCCCAGAGGAGGAACAAGAAGAGCCGGAACAAGAAGAGGTTACTGCTGCGGATGACCTGTCATTGCTTGACCGATTACGTCAAGGTGGCCTTGCACATGTTGATGCCACTGAACCCTATGAGCCCGTCATTGATTATAGTGATGATGATGATTATGCATTTATTGATGATACTGATCGAGATTATTAGTAGTGTCAGGTATTAAATTTTTTAATGTTGTACTTGATGATGATACACTTAAGTGATACACATATTATTATTCATGTCGGTCTTTTTTTTATGTTGTACTAATTTCGTTTACTGTTTGTCATGGCAGGTGTTGAAAGATGGTGGGCGCTGGTCGGGAGCGCGCCAAGGCCCCTTCTTCCTCGGCGCGTGGTCTGAGGTCTTCGATTCCAGACGTACCTCTTCGCCGAGCGTTGCTGGACAGTATGTCCACACCGCCGGGCCCTTCTTCGTCCACCGCGGTGCCCAGCAGGGGACGAGGTAGGAAGAGAGGAGGTGGGGCACGTGGTCGCGGGAGAGGAGGTAGGGTGACTGCTAGGGCGCCTTCCTCGCCGCCACCCCCAGCTGTTTCACCCGAGCACGTGACTGCTAGGGTGGACTCGTCCGAGGAGGAGGCTACACGGACTCCGGTCCACGAGCCTCCGGTCCACGGGTCTTGGGCCCACGAGCCTCGGGTCGACTGGCCTTCGGCCCACGAGAGTTCGGCCCACGAGACCCCGGAGGAGCACACGTCCGGATGGGGTACCTGGCCGGATCAGCCCGAGGAGCCGAGTGGCCATGCTGATGATGGCGGGGAGCCGACTGATCTTGAGGAGGAGGGTGGCACCGTCTACCAGCGTGGTGCTACACGGCTCCCGTCCGTGCCGGCGACCCGCGAGCAGAGGTGGTTGATCTTCCCTGATGGGGAGAGGTACGTAAGTGCATTTAATATTTTTGTACCTTCTGCATTCACGTTTCTTCAAATAACTAATGCGTTGGCCTTGTCATGCTGCAGGGGTTGGGACCACCATCATAGTGTCCGCCGGCCCAACTCCGTCCTTGGAGTTCTTTGCCGGCAAAACTTCCCGGGGTTTGTCACGTTGCCTGGTGAGGGTCGGCTTCCAGAGCTTGGGTTGAGCTGGGAGCACTACGTGGCTGCCCCGGCCCCGCCGGATGTCATTATCGACGGTGTCGTGTGCGACACGAGGGCAGACATGGTGATCAGGACGTTCTGGGTAATTTCTCCTTTACACATTTCAAAATCTTCAACTAGCTAGTTATTAATTGTACTAATCAATATTGTCTCATTTGATTGCAGACATTCTACAGGTGTGAGGAGGGATACGAGGAGGACTGCGCAAATGTTATCCAGAACGTCTGCAAGCGCCTACTCCAGAACTTACGGCACGAGGCTCGGGTGCAGGCTGTTCGAGACTACTACGCCTTGCGTGGTATCAAGAAGACCAAGCCGGCGTGCCGCGATAAGTTCCTGAGTAAGGAGCAGTACATGAAGGTAATTCTTAAGGCCTTCTACTTAAGTTCCTTCATTTAGTAATTCTTAGCCGTAGCGCTCATGTTTCTATTTGCTAACGTAGGCGCCTCCGAGATGGTGTGCGGATCGGATGGATTGTTGGGAGGTGTTGGTCGATGAGTGGTGCTCACAAGAATGGCTAGCCCTCCACAACCAGGCCAAGGACAAACGTGCCCAAATGGAAGGTGTGCCACACCATCAAGGCAGCTCCAACTTATATCAGTTCGGGCGCAACTGGGTATGTGGTTTGCTTCATGATTCATGCAATTCATTCATCATGCTAGCTTGAGCCCTTTAATTACTAATTTTCATTGTTTCTCTCTTTCAGGCACGCCACAATAAGGCGGATAAGGTGCCAGAGGTGTACGACCTGTATGCCATGGCCCACACTGGCTCTTACAAGAAAGTCAAGGCTTTCTCTCAGTCTGACCTCGATGATGCAAACAACTTCACCAACATCTCCTCCCACAACAAGCTCGTGAGATATAGAGATGAGGGGAAGGCGAGGAAAGGGGAGGACCTTAACCCGAGCCAGGGTCCCATTGATCCAGAGCTGGTGATGATATCTGGTGGCGGGAGGTCCCATGGCTCCATAGCCATTGGAGATGGACTTATCCGTTGTCCTAGCACTCTCCCGGAGATCAAGGCGCGCCAGTCGAGCTCCGCTCCTGAGATAAGGCCTCGTGAACGGCCAGTGCAACTCGCCATCAAGGTTAGTGATACGTACTCAGTTATCTTTCTCCATTACATTGTGTGCGCTTCCATCAATGATTACAAATGGTCATGTGAGTGGTGTTGCAGGCTGCTATACAGACTGAGAGAGATAGAACAGAGAAACTTCTGGCGGAGGCGGCGGAGAGGCAGCGGGAGATGGAGGAGAGGACGAGAAAGATGATGGAGGAGGAGAGGGCACGGAATGACATGCAGGCAAGGGCCATGTACGAGCTCCTTGTGGTAAGTTTCTTCTGCAGATTACTTGCTAGTCTTAACATTTGAGTCTCATTACTAACTAGTATGACTCTGTTCTGAAAACCAAATGTGCAGTCTGTGTGCGAGAAGTCCGGTCAGCCCGCTCCGCCGATGCCAGTGATTGCTCCTGGGAGCACGGTGAGTTTAGTTTGAATGGACATTAGTTGGTAGTCTCAACATTTGAGTGTCGTAATGCTAATGAGACATTGGAAATTATCTTTGTTGCAGCTTAACTCCAGAAACGCATCGCACGATCCTTCTCTAGGTAGCGGCACTAGCCACCCCGCTCCTACACCTCCCTGATCACGGTAAGTTTCTCTAGTGTTTTGCTTAACAAATGCATAAAGACCTAGACTTAGCTTTATTTCCTCCAATATGCTTACCATAATGACCTAGAGTTAGCTTATTTTCCTCCAAAATGACCCATTTTACCTAGGTTAGCTTATAAATGATGCAGTTCATCCAAGTTAGCTCAAAAATGACCCATTTTACCTAGATTAGCTCCTAAATGATCCATTTTACCTACGTTAGCTTTAAAATGGCCCATTTCACCTACGTTAACTCCAAAATGACCCATCTTACCTAGGTTATCTCATAAACGATCCATTTCAACTAATTTAGCTCATAAACGATCCATTTGACCTAAGTGAGCTAAAAACGATCCATTTCACCTAAATTAGCTCTTAAATGATCCATTTCACCTAAGTTAGCTAAAAAACGATCCATTTCAACTAAATTAGCTCAAAAAGGATCCATTTCAACAAAGTTAGCTCAAAAACGATCCATTTCAACTAAGTTAGCTCAAAAACGATCCATTTGACCTAAGTGAGCTAAAAAACGATCCATTTCACCTTAGTTACCTCAAAAACAATCCATTTCAACTAAGTTAGCTCAAAAACGATCCATTTCAACTAGGTTAGCTCCAAAATGACCCATTTCACCTTACTTAGCTCAAAAACGATGCCCTTCACCTTAGTTAGCTCATAAACGACCCATTTCAACTAAGTTAGCTCATAAATGATCCATTTCAACTAAGTTAGCTCATAAACAACCCATTTCAACTTAGTTAGCTCATATATGATCCATTTCACCTAAGTTAGCTCATAAATGACATATACTTCTTGTTCTAGTCTTCTTCTTGTTCTAGTCTTCTTCTTGTTCTAGTCACCTATTTCTAACTTTCTTATTTACCATTTTGTAGATTTCATTCACTTGATGGAAGCTAGCTTGCTATGATGGAGTGCTTGCTTTTCCTTTGATGAAACTTTGCATTGTATCTAGCTTGCTATCTTCATGACACTTTGCATTGTAATATATATATGGATGGAACAATGTGTATGGATGGAACTTCCTTATGTATGAACAATGTGTATGGATGAAACTGATGTGATATGTGATATGAAACTTATGTGCTAGATATGTGTTGGATATGTGCTGGATATGAAACTTATATATGTGATATGTGCTGCAAATTGTGGGATTTAATAAAAAAACAGAAAAAACAGACAATATGCAGGCTCTTTGCCGTCTGCCACCGACGGCAAAGAGCCTTTGCCGTCTGCCGCGGACGGCACAGAAGCCACGTGGCAGCCAACTGTGCTTCCTGGGAGCTGACCCATTTGGTCAGTTTGCCTACAGTGGCAGACGGCAAAGACTTTGCCGTCCGTGGCAGACGGCAAAGAGCCTGTACTTTGCCATCAGTGGCAGACGGCAAAGAACCTGCCATCTAGTGACGTGTAGATGACATCATAAGGCGGACGGCAAAGACCAAAGGCTCTTTGCCGTCTGCGGCGGACGGCAAAGGTCTGCCGTTAGCCACTTAACGGACTGACAGCGCAATTTTTGCCGTCCGCCCTCTTTGCCGTCCGCCGCAGACGGCAAAGAGACTTTGCCGTCCGCCGCCAGGAAGCAGACGGCAAAGCAGCTGTTTACCGTAGCCTTCTTTGCCGGAGCCTTTTGCCGTCCGCGGCTGACGGCAAAGGTCTTTGCCGTCCGCCTTTCGAGCCTTTGCCGTCCGCCATGGCAGACGGCAAAGTAGCTGTTTCCTGTAGTGATAGGCACTAAAGGAGGATTAGGATGATTGTTCTGACCCCTCCAAAGAGCATTAGGAAGATTAACAGGTACCAAAACAAAGCCCTCTAAGTTAGAGCTAGAATCAGAGCTGCTCTGCAAGGAGATTGAGTCATTTGGAAGCCAAGCTTGGAAGTTACAGACAACATGTGGACTAGCAGGTGGAGGAGCTGGCCATTCACCGCAATTCGCTTGAAACTGAACATCCTCAGCCTAATCGATCACCACATTATCATCATCATTGTTATTCTCCTGGTTGCCATTGCCAACTGCTACATTTTGCGCCATCCAATTGTGGAGCTGCATCTGATATAATTGCTCAACATTTAAGCCTTCTCCATGCAGTGGGTGTGGCACCCCATCCGCCAGACAGGGATCTTCACTGGCCGGCGGCACTTCCGACAAGTGTGCATTCCAGTCGCTGTTACGCAGCATTGTCACGGCAACAGTCCAGCTCTGACGAGCACCCCCAAGCTGCCTCATAACAAGACGTTTAGGGACTAAACAAAGGTGAATAACTCTGGCCTTAATAAGAACAAACCTTCCATCGCCCCTGGGGTTATTCTAGTCTACAAGACTCCAAATTTATCAACTGATTTGTGAATGTAATGTTGGGTCTGGTAATCATATGGAAATCCAATATATAACAACCACACTTCAGGCCCAAAAGTGGTGGATCTCATATTAAGAAACACATCATGAGGAACAAAGGATATAACAGTGTGTTCCTCTGCTTGAAATTCATCTAGCTCAATTTTTGTTCCCACAACCGCATCTCTAACCATGGAATCCGCAAAACCAAATATGCCAACACCTAAAGGGTGATCCTCTACTTTAGTAGGCAAGAAGTGTGAATCATGAAGCAAACCTTGGATCGTGTCCCTCAGACCTTCTTTCTGATGGAAAGGGATGAACCTGACGGCTTCAGCAATCGCCAAGAAATAATGGCGGAGAGGGGGCATAGCAGTGATCACCATATCATCTCACACTTTTTGATCCTCCGGGCCCAGCTCCACTGTCATGCCCTGCGGGATGTAGGGGATGACGTTTACAAGGAAGTTCGTCATGGACGGAGGAGGTGGTGGTGGCGAGGTGGCGGTGGAGACAGAGCAGGGAGAGACACTAGAGCAGGGGTGGAATGCGTAGCGGCAGGCTTGGGCGAGACTTGGGAACCCAAAACCCACGTTGCGCACGACACCGCTGCAGGCAGGATGAGGCCACATGTCCATCCCAGCCACAAATGTCACAATGAACGGTGCAAGGTGGTTGGGGGAAACCATAGGCGATATTGGCAGGTGAGGCAATTAAGCAAGAGTGCTTGGAAAGATTGTCCTGCTTTATTGACTTGATTGATTGACCATGGTAGAATTACTTTGTGCCTTATATTCCCAACTTTGATAGGGCAAGATACCCTCAGAAGGAAAATTGAGATCCTGGTCCTCGGCAAAGAGATTTTCAATTGGATTCTTGCCTTTGGAAAGTAAATTCGAATGGGTACTCTTGGTGACCAAATTGTTGGGTCCAGTCCGTAAATTCTTGGGTTTCCAGAAGTAGTGTGCTACATTGGGTTCAAAACATTGATATTTGGTATGGCCCAGAAAGGAACAAAGCCCACACTTGATCGAGGCTGGACACTCAAAGAAGATGTGGGATATACATCCACAAATAGAACACCCACTTGAGGGGGATTTGGATACAGTGTTAATGTTCTCCAGTTTGCAAGAATTGGACTATATGTTGCGCCCATGCTGGAGCCTGAGGCTCAACGACAAGGAATAAAGGCACTTCCTCTGATGTGGGAGCGCTAACCTCAATCGCAAGAACTCGAGGCTCTGCCGGAGGATGCAGCTTGCCAACTAGCATAGGGTCTCCCCGGCAACCTTCTCACCAGTGGCTCCAGGGAGCTCTGCCGGGAAATGTTTGCCAGTGTTGAGTTTCTTCTTCTTTTGGCCAATGCTGACGGGGAAACTGATGGTTGAGTTAGATGGAGTACAAAAGTTCCTGTTTCCACAGGAAGCTTCTGCACAGGGTACGTGCTCGGCTTGCAGCCCGTCAAACTACTCCTCCAACCTTCTCACTTATTCCACATATGCTTCCACTAGTGGGCTCTGATAATCTTTATTCACTTGCTTTACAACGAGTTGAGAACTGCCACAGATGATTAGCCTCTTTATCCCCAACTCTATCGCAATTTTGAGGCCGACAAGTAGCCCTTCATATTCTATAGTGTTGTTGGTAGCATCTTCCCTAGGAAAGTGCATCTAGATAACGTACTTGAGGTGCTCTCAGGTGGGCGCGACAAGTAGCACTCCTGCTCCAGCGCCTTGCAACGAGAAAGCTCCATCAAAGTACATTACCCACTCCTTATCCTTGTCGGGAGGGTTGTTTCTTGCACTTCCTCATCGGGTGTCGGTGTCCATTCAGCAATAAATTCTGCCAGTGCTCTGCTCTAGATAGTTGTTGTGCTCTCAAATTTCAAAGCAAAACTTGATAATTCTAGTGCCCACTCTACTCTCCAGCCGATAGGCTTGGGGTTTCTCAGAATGCGTTGCACTAGAAGGTGAGTCACAACTGTGAACTCGTGAGGTTGGAAGTAATGGCGCAGCTTCCTCGAGGCCATAAGAAGGCCGAAGATCAGTTTTTGCACCCCTAGAGTACCTTGACCTAGCCCCCTGCACGAGGGAGCTGACAAAGTAAACTAGTCGCTGCACCATCTTCTTCCTTGCTAACACCTTCTGGTTGCCGACATCTGCTTGTGGCCCCTCTTCTCCATCTGTATTAGGGTTTGCTAGGGATAGGTTTAACCCATCGCTGGGTGGCTCTGCTAAATTGGCCCCCCTTCGCTATCCAATTCCCTCTGCGCCACCAATGCAGCGCTAACCACTTGGTTGGTTGCTGCTAGGTACAACAACAATGGTTCCTGTGGCCTTGGTGAAAGGTTGGCTCAGATGAAAGGTAACTTTTTAGGACCCGCAAGGCAACCTCTACTTCCGGGGTCCATTTCATGGGGCCGGCCTTCTTCAAAATTTTGAAGAACGGTAGGGCACGCTCGTTGGACTTCGAAATGAATCTTGTCGGTGTTCTGGGAACGGGGGTCCCCAGACTTTCCTGCCTGCGGCCCATGATGTGGCTCTGCATAGGCCTATACGGCCCATCTTCATCAACAAGGCATTCAAGACCCTCACGAGGGGCCAAGCCTCGCAAGGCGGACGACACAAGACCTCCTCAGGAGCGGCCTCACCAGGTTGCCTCGCGAGGAGCGGAGAGATCAAGGCAGGGAAAACCTCGCGAGGTTCTCGTGACGTGAGCCATGACGAACGAGATCAAGCGGGTGCCAGGCGGGCGCCAGCGCGCGCAGTGTCCTTGTTTCCCCTTTGATGCTAAGGAAGCAAGCGCAGGCGCAGAGTACCGAGGTGTCAAGCAAAGGTTTCCATATCGGTGCAACGAGACCAAGACCAGCAGGACGGCAAGACGGAGGTCACCATGGAGCCCAAGGCGGCGTCACCACCAGAGCCTTTGCAGGCGAAGACCGCTTTTGTCAGGATAAGCTGTACTAGCTGTCCCCTTTCAAATTGGCCGTTGTTGGCTCCCTTTCCGCTCAATATTTGGGGAGAGGACCAGGGCCTATATAAGTAGAACTAGCCACCACCGTAGAGGGCATCTGGTCTAGAGCTCACAAGCAAGCCCGAGCTAAGCGAATCCACATACACAAGTTCGCCAAGCACAAGAACACCTCCACCTCAGGAGGCTATTCTTCCCCTTGTACTGTTCATCATCAGCCCAAGAGGCAATCCACCACCACCACACTTGAGTAGGGTATTACACCACAATGGTGGCCCGAACCATTATAAACCCTGTGTCTCTTGTGCTGTGAGTTCGTCGAGTTTGTCCGCGAGATCTTAGCAAGCTAGGGCATGGATCGGTGGGGGGTAAAGAACTTCGCGCGCACCCCAGAGTTCGAACCTTAAGGGTTTTGCTGGAACCCGTGATCCGACATTTGACGCGCCAGGTAGGGGTCGCCAGAGCCTCTTCCCCACCAGTCGATCCACCAACGTTCCGCGGTTCTGATGTCCGGCAACCCGAGGGCTGACGCTGACCTCTGGGCGGCCTAGCCCGCCCGGGCGGCGCCGGCTGTCCAGGAAGCCCTCAACCCCGGGCTCCAGGCGGCACGGGCACCACCTAACGCTGCTGGGCGCGGGCGGCGCTGTCCACCCTCACTTCATGACAAGAGCGAGCTGCTGCAAGGGCCGCAAGCCACGCCGCGGCAACGGCGCCACACACCCAGCGGGAGCAGGCGAACATGCGGGCCGCACTCACAGTGGCGCGGGAGCTGCTACGGTGCCGACTGATGGAGACCGGCCGGGATGCGCTGCTGGAACGCGTCGCCGAGATACTGGATGCAGCGGCCACGGGAGCGCCGCCCTTCTGCTATCAGCTCACGCCTCAGGCGGCGGCTGGGTCCCACGGCGGGCCACGCAACACCCGCGTGCCCTCGGGTGCGCCCGGGGGCCTCGTCGATGTCAACATGACCCACGGTGGAGGGCGCCCTACCGTGCCTGCACCATCCCAGATGGGTGCGGGCACAAGTGTTGCTGCGTACGGCCCCATCGGGGCGCCGCCCTGCCATCCCCAGGACAGCATGACGGGCTAGGCAACATGGAGCGTGAGGCACTTCGGCGAGGTCTTCGGGGCAGTGGCCTCGGAGGCCTATGTGCCCCGCATGATGGACCAAGAGTACACGCTGAAGGACAACCCTGGCTCGTTCCTCGGGCCAGGCTTGGAGGAGGAGGCGTTAGGAGCTGAAGCCTTCCAGGAGCCGCCAGAGAGCCCCACCAACCGCGTCGTCGACAACAGATACAGGGTACCACTAATCCCTCAGGAGCAAGCTTACGCTAACCATGAGTTGCAGGGGGATCATGTCACCACAACAGCTGGTCGCCCCAGCTCGGCGACCTCCCTTCCGCCAGGGGGATCGCGTTGGGGGCTGCAGGAGAGGGGTCGGGAGCCAGATCCCTCCCCGCGTCGCACGGAGCAAGGCGCCCCCGGAGGTAGGCCCTCAGCTGGGGAGGTGCTGAGAAGCCTACCCCCGGCAGAGGACCCGTGGTCGCCGAGGGCGCCGCTAGCGTCCCCTTTGCCCCGTTGGTGGCGTCCTGGTTTCCAGTCGCCCCCAACGATGGCCGAGGGAGGCGCAAGGCGGGGCCCACGTCTGGCGATATGAAGTAAGGCTCACGCCTGTGAAGATCGCCGCCCGTGACACTCTCATGTAATAATGAGTGGGGCTGTACACGCCCCGGAGTCTCCGAAGAGCCTCCCTCGGGCCTCGGGGGCTCCCTCCCACGTCCTAGTGGCAGCACTTAGCTCCGCGCTGGTGAGAAGACTCGAAGACCAGAAGACTAGACTAGGCGCCGGACGCGACCATTTGCTTTGGATCTCTTTTTCTGTAGCCTTGCCTTCTGGATTTGGATTTAAGTTGAAGTTGAATTTTCATTGGTGCACGCGGGGGTGCCTTTTCTCGTTCGAGCGATTTTTTGCTATCCGGTTCTTGCCTTACCCCGGACCTTACGATCGATGCCCCCCCCCCTCGTGGGCTCCTCGCGAGCGGGGCAGGGCGCAGCATACGCGCCGAGCGCGTCGGCACCACGATCGGCGCCGGATTCTCACGAAGCCCTCTCGGGTGAGCCAGCAGACTCTTCAGGAGTTCCTCGGGAGCTCACGATCTCATGATCCGGCACAAGGGCTTACCCGGCTAAGGTAAGCCACAACGACAAATTTGCCGCCGGACCCACGAATTCTCGAAGGTGCATACTCGGCTTGACATAAGGAATAAAAGACAGCGGTTTGTTTACACGAGGGGCTCCCCCTCTCAAAATGCTCTTACAATCTTTAGGGGCCACGCCCGAGTTTTTGCATACATGATAAAACAGCAGGGGAACATGGGATCAGACGGATATGTCGCTCGTCGCATCGCCTTCGGACGCGTCGCTCGCATTGTCGTCACCTTCGCCCGCATCGTCGTTGCCTTCGGCGGCGCCTCCATCACCGTCGTTGACCACGTTGCCTTCATCTACCACGACCACCACCGCGTCATCTTCGGAAGTGAAGGCCCTGACCAGCGCGTCCATGTTGTCCTCCACCCACCGCGCCAGGTCGCCCCGAATGGCCTGCGGTACGGGGGCAATGGCGGCGTCGAAGTCAAAGTCGGGGAAGGTGTTCTGAAGATGGCTGAAGACATGGGAGAACGCGCGCCCAAGAAGGCCCCGGCTTCTCTCTTCCACAAGCTGGCGAGCTCTATCAGACCGGACTTCCAGGCGCGTCACCACGTCGGCGAAGAAGCGCAAGTGACTGGCGTAGTCATCCGAGTGGGGATGTGGCGCATTCTCGTCACAGACATGGCCCAGCGCCGCATTGGCCCTGACCCTGAGGTCCTGGAGCATGGGGGCATGCTCGCGCTCCAATGTCCGCCGCTGAAGCACTTCTTCCCTGTTTTGCCGCGCGACGGCCTCGGTGTCATCAACCCGTTTCTGAAGAGAAAGCAGCTCGGCGCGGGCGGAGGCCAACTCTGCCTGCGCCGTGACCAGGGCGGCCGCTGTGGCCTCCTCGCGCCTCTCTACCTCAGCCAGCCTAGGCCTAAGGGCAGGCCCTACCTGCAGCCTCCGTCTCCGCAAGCTGCATCTTCAGACCATGCCAACCCTCAAGACCCGCGCGAACCTCGGCCACCCGGCGATCGACCTCCTCCTGAGCTTTGGCCTCGCGTGCACCAACGACATCTTCCGCTTGGGCAACCTGACGCTCCCTCGTCTCCAACCGCTCAAGTTTGAGGCTGCGCTCCACGGCTTCCAGAGCCAACGCCTCCTCGCGCCTCCGGACCTCTTCTTCCTCGGCGGGCGTCCCCCTCAGTGATGCAAGGTCGGCTTTGCGCGCCTCCACCTGCTACTCCAGGGACGCACTCCAGGCCTGGAGCTCCCACGCACGCTTCTCTGCGGCTTGGCGACGGTGGTCAGCCTTGCGAGCTTCCTCCAAAGCTCTGGAGCAAGCCTCACGAGAGACCTTGAGGGACACCTCGGCCTTCGCATTGTCAAGATCACGCTGACGACGGCCGAGGTTGATAGCCACCTTCAACTTGTGCCACTCCCCTACCAACCGAAGACCCTCGGCTTCAAGGCGCGCGTCGACACCCGCGAGTTATTCACCGAGTCGGTTCATCGCGCCCATCGCCTCCTGGAAGAGCTCATGACGAACGACGCTCCGCCCGTGCTCGAACTCAAGCGCACGGCCCACCTCGTCCTCCGCCACGGGGGCTGCAGGCGGGACGTGAAGCGGCGCACCCCCTCTCGGCAGGGGGCTGGGGGCTGGTGCTGCCCCAGGCGCCAGCCAGGCCTCACGAGGGGCCCTAGCCGGTTGGGGCCCGCCGCTTGAAGAGGAACCGAAGCCAACCAGCTGTTGTCCATGACCAGAGGAGGGGTCCTGGGCACGCCCGCCAAACTCCACACCAGGCCGTGGGGGAGGGATGACGAGGCCGCAGGTTCAATGCGCCGTGGAGGCAAGCGCGCCTCTCCAACCAACCCTGCTCCAGGGACAGCATGCAGACTCGGAGCGCTCAAGGCCAGCGGGGGAGTCGAGGAAAGAGGGGACTGCTTCTCGGGGGACATGGCGGCCTTGACGGAAGGGGCATGAAGAACTAGCGTCAGGAAGGGAAGCAGCACTCAAGAAGGCAGAAGATGAGTACTTACTCATCAACGGCGATGTACTTCCTCCGTTTCAATGGACCGAAGATACCGCTGCTGCTTGGGGATCCTTTCCTCTTGCGGAGCTCCTCGAAGTCCATGCAAAGCCGGCTGAAGCGCTGGACGTGGCGGCCCGCACAGGGCGCAACCGGGGAAGCGCTCGGAGGGACAGCTTTAGGAGCGCCGAGCTGAGGAGAGCAGTCGAGTGCCATCTTACCACGACCTCCTGAGACCTCCGGAGCTTCGGCCTCGGGAGCCGCGTGCTGCATCGTCTCAACGACCGACACCCCAGGGGAAGGATCATGAGTTCCTGAGGACGATGCCCCAGGAGCCCCGGGCGGCATATGCACCTCAGCACTCAGGTCACCAGCCTTCGTCGGAGCTCGCCCCCCTGCACCCACACTCGGGATGAGCTCGGCGCCGGCGGCGAAGAAGGGAACCAAGTTGACGGGGTTCTCGCGGGGCCCCACCAAGCCATCCGGGCGCAGCCCCCACTCATCAAAGGAAGGCATGCTCTCTACAAATGCAGCCTTGTTCGTGCAGCGGTACAGCAGACAGCTCTTCCCAGGCATATCATCCGGCGAAGGGACACCCGTCAGGACCTCGAGCACTGTTTGCCGCGTCTCAAGAGGGAGCCCGGACTCCTGAAGCCTCATATGGTCCTGACTGCTGAGCAAAGCCCAAATCGGGCGAGAATGGCGCTGAAGCGGAGCGACTCGGCGCCTGACGAACTCCTTCACCACCATAGGCGCGGTCATGCCGCGGTCCTTCAACCTCCTCAGCCTGAGCCAGATGGGGACAAGACAGGAGCTCGCGAGCCTCTCGTGGCCCCAACCGGAGTTGGGGACGGCAGGTGCTGACGGAGGATGGAGCACAGGGCTGAGCACCCTGGCGTCGACAAATACCCACCGTGTCCAAAACTCGCTCGTGGATGGTGGAAGCTCGAAATCGATCCCCGCGCCTGCCGTCGCAGCCACAGCCTGGAAGCTCACGCACCCCGAGCTTTGCCAAGGATCCATCAGATGCAACGAGAAGAAATGACGGAGAAGGGCCACGGAAGGGGCAATGCCCACCATGGCCTCACACACAAAGGCGAAGATGGCGAGGAGAGTCACAGATTGAGGTTTGAGATGCAGCATGTGGATCTGGTAATGTTCAAGCACCGCGTTGAAGAAGGCAGAGAAAGGGGGAATCAGGCCGGCCCAGAGGGTGTCGATGAAGATTGGGACCTCGGTGGTCGCGCGGTCAATGCGAGCGTGAGACGCAGGCCAAGCCACAGTTTTCCCCCACTCGTTGAAGCTGGTGGCGAGCATGGGGCGCACCTTGCCCATGGCCTCATCGTTGAGCACCAGCGATCGGCCAACTGCAGGCTCGACGGCTGAAGGCACACTTGGCAAAGACAGGGGTTTCTTCCCCTTGTCTGCTTGTTTCGGCGCCATGGCGATGAAGCGGGCAGAGCACAGGTCAGATTGGAGAGGAGGAGCAGAGCCTCGGAGGAGCAGAGGAATTGGGGAAGTAAGGCGTGGGTAATGGAAGAATAACTGTGTAGGCCGCGGGGGCCGCATAGCCAGGCGAACTCCAAGGCAGCGTGGGGAAGCGGAGACGCCCACGTCCAATCAACCGCCACGCATCGACCAAGGCCGCAGGCTTTTGGGGCCCGCGGCGCTCCGTACTTGACCTTTGGCTTCGCCTCGAAGCCAAGCCCGAGTGCGCCTTGGGCCCGGGGGCTACTGTCGGCGTTCTGGGAACGGGGGTCCCCAGACTTGCCTGCCTGCGGCCCACGACGTAGCTCTGCGCAGGCCTGTGCGGCCCATCTTCATCAACAAGGCATTCAAGACCCTCGCGAGGAGCCAAGCCTCGCAAGGCGGACGACACAAGACCTCCTCAGGAGCGGCCTCACCAGGTTGCCTCGCGAGGAGCGGAGAGATCAAGGCAGAGCAAACCTCGCGAGGTTCTCATGACGTGAGCCATGACGAACGAGATCAGGCGGGCGCCAAGCGGGCGCCAGGCGGGCGCCAGCGCGCGCAGTGTCCTTGTTTCCCCTTTGGTGCTAAGGAAGCAAGCGCAGGCGCAGAGTACCGAGGCGTCAAGCAAAGGTTTCCATATCGGTGCAACGAGACCAAGACCAGCAAGACGGCAAGACGGAGGTCACCATGGAGCCCAAGGCGGCGTCACCACCAGAGCCTTTGCAGGCGAAGACCGCTTTTGTCAGGATAAGTTGTACTAGTTGCTCCCTTTCAAATTGGCCGTTGTTGGCCCCCTTCCCGCTCAATATTTGGGGAGAGGACCAGGGCCTATATAAGTAGAACTAGCCACCACCGTAGAGGGCATCTGGTTCAGAGCTCACGAGCAAGCCCGAGCTGAGCGAATCCACATACACAAGTTCGCCAAGCACAAGAACACCTCCACCTCAGGAGGCTGTTCTTCCCCTTGTATTGTTCATCATCAGCCCAAGAGGCAATCCACCACCACCACACTTGAGTAGGGTATTACACCACAATGGTGGCCCGGACCAGTATAAACCCTGTGTCTCTTGTGCTGTGAGTTCGTCGAGTTCGTCCGCGAGATCTTACCAAGCTAGGGCGTGGATCGGTAGGGGGGAAAGAACTTCGTGCGCACCCCAGAGTTCGAACCTTAAGGGTTTTGCCGGAACCCATGATCTGACAAATCTACTTAGCGCGGCGACACAGCCAGCCAAACATCTCACATCTTTAACAGTCTTCGGGGCTTGGATCTGCTCTATTGCTTTGATCTTGTCGGGGTTGGCTTCTATCCCTCGCTGAGCCAAAAAGAACCCAAGGAGCTTGCCGGACGGAATGCCGAATATACATTTCTCTAGGTTGATCTTCAAGTTGATCTTTCGCAGATTTGCAAAGGTAGATGAGTGTGGACTTATCTCTGGTCTCGATCACTATGTCATCCATGTAGGCTTCTATGTTTCTGTGTAGCTGAGGTTCAAAGCCAATCTGCATAGCTCTCACAAATGTGGAACCGGCGCTTTTTAGACCGAAAGGCATACGTACAAAGTAGTATGTGCCACATGGGGTAATAAACACGGTTTTCTCTTCATCTTCCTTGGCCATGAAAATCTGATGGTACCCGGAGTATGCATCAAGAAAGGAGAGCAAATCACACCCCCGAAGTGGAGTCAACGATCTGGTCGATGCGCGGCAAGGGAAATGGATCCTTTGGACATGCTTTGTTCAAGTCAGTGAAGCCAATACAAAGTCTCCATTTCCCATTTGCCTTGCACACCACCACTGGATTTGCTAGCCAAGTTGGGTGCAACACTCCCTTGACCAAGCCAGCAGCTTCAAGTTTTTTCATTTCTTCATCAATGAAGTGTTGTCGCTCCAAGGCCTGCTTCCTCACTTTCTGCTTGATGGGACGGGTATGAGGGCAGACAGCAAGGTGGTGCTCGATTACCTCCCTAGGAACACCGGAGATGTCAGATGGTTGCCATGCAAACACATCGACATTCACCCGCAGGAAAGCAATGAGCGCGCTTTCCTATTTATCATCAAGGGTGGCACTAATAGTAAAAGTACCATCATCGCCATCCTACCTTGCTGAAACCTTCTTCGTTGTAGGGGGAGCAACCTTGGATCTTTTGCTAGCTGAACTTTCCGGCAAGTCGCTGCCGGGCAGCGCACTCCAAAGAGGCACGCTTCCTAGGATCCTTGTCAGCTTTCTTAACTTTCTTTTCCTCCTTGGCGGGATCTGAGGCCTTGACGGCCTCTGCTGCCATCGCATCTCTATACTTCTTGTCGATGCATATGACCGCATCTCTCTTATCTGATGGAATGGAAATGACTCCCATAGGACCCGGCATCTTCAAGGTGTTATATGCGTAATGGGATGCTGCCATGAACTTAGCCAAGGTCGGGCGACCAAGGATTCCGTTGAATGGCAGAGGACGTTCAACGACATCAAACACAACCTTCTCAGTTTTGAAGTTTATTTCCCCGCCAGACGTCACCGGCAAAGTACCTTTGGCTGGCTCCTTCCTTGGTTGATCCCCTGGAAAGTGCCAGTTTTCTTTAGGTCTTCATCAGGAATTTGGAGTTTCTTAAGCACATCAGGGGAAATCAAATTCAACCTCGCTCTGCCGTCAACCAACATCTTTGTGACTTTGAGGTTGCGGATTGTTGGTGAAACCAACAACGGCAAGCATCCGACCGCAATGGTTCGATCTGGATGATCCTCAGTGTCAAAAATGATGGGCGTGCGAGACCACTTAAGTGGTTCTCGTGCATCTGCTACTGGTTCTGCCGCATTGACCTCATGCGCCCACTGCTTGAGATGGCGGTGAGAGGAGTGCAAGGATGCCCCCTCGTCAATGCACATTGCGTCGGTAGCTTTCTGAAATTCCTGCTCACTGGTGTCATCATCCTCTTCTTCACTATCATCTCCATTTTCCTTTTTCTCATGGCCTCTGGTGGGCTTTTCCTTCTGCTGATCAACTTTGCCGCCCGCCAGCGCTATTCTGGCCTCTCTCCTTATCATGCCATTCATATTCAGCTTTCTGCTTCTCGACCAGCTGCTCGACTTGCTTGCAATCTTGGAGATCGTGGCCCTTGGTTCTATGGATCTTGCAGTATGGCCTGTCTGATTTGCTAGTCTTCTCAGCTGCCGCTGCCGCCCGGTAATCAGCGCAAGTAGCAGCTTCCTTGTCGGGTGGCTCGGTCTTTGCTTTCTTGCCGGTGCTAAGATTTCTGGAGCTCTCAACGACCATCACTGCTTTCTCCTTATGCTTGTCGTCGCACTTTCTGTTCCTCTTCCTGGGGTGGCAGCGTCGTCGTCGTCTTCTGAATCGACTTCGGCACCAACCTCCTCCCAGGAAGTCTTCTTCCTTCTTCAGCACGAGCACACTTGTCCGCCAACGTGTAGAGTTCGTTGACAGCCTTGGGCAGCAAAACATTCATCTTGGCTCACATCCTCCGATTGCGTACATTCGTGTGGAATACGACAATCACAACTGCTGGATGTATCTTCGGGATATTGCAGTGTACTCGGCTGAACCTCTGCAAATACTTGCGCAAACTCCCGCCTTCTTTTTGCAGAAGGGCCTGCAGATCACTGGGTTACCCTGGCTCTTGGTGGCCTCCGGTGAAGGCGCCAACAAACTCGTTGCACAGGTCTGCCCATGAGGAAATGGAGTCTTCCGGCAGGTGCATCAGCCATGACCTCACATTGGGCTTGAGGGCCAATGGGAAGTAATTGGCAAGCACCTTCTCATCTCTTCCCCCGGCGGCTTGAACGACAATCGTATAAATGCACAGGAACTTCGCCAGGTTCAATTTCCCATCATACTTCTCCGACAGGTCAGGCCTGAAGGTGCGGGAGGACGGCCAACGGACTTGACGCAGCTCGTGAGTGAAGGCAGAGCATCCTACCTCGTAAGGCAAGTACCCACCAGCACTGGGCGCGGGTTCATCAACGTTGGGTCCATTATGCCTGTCTGATTGACGGTGCACCTCGCGACGCCGCTCAATAGTGATGCAAGCCATTGATGCTTCATCAGGCTCATCGACATCCTGGGTTCGCTGAGCCCACCGTGGTTGCCCTTGGGTGGGCTGCCACAGAGGGGACTGCATCGTGGGTGTGGTCCTCTCAACTTGGCCACCAGCGGGGGCTGCCGGTGTCGCATGTGGCCGCTGCGAAGGTTCCGCGCGCTGCAACTTGCACTACTGCAGGATGCTGCTAACGCGACACTACCATCAGAGACCCTTCGAGAAACTATGTGCGATGCAATAATCGCAAACGGAGGATGCTGCTAACACGACACTACGATCAGAGACCCTTCGAGAAACTATATGCGAAGCAATAATCACAAACGGTGCTGTATGAAAACCGTCAGAAATGTATAAAACGTTTGCGATGATGGATGCATCAAACACGATTCAGGTTTTAGTTGTGTGTGCGATGAAGGACATACGATTCAGTTCAATTAACTGTTTGCGATGAGGAGGAACAAAAGAAATGGGCAGCCAGATGAAGGCATGTGCGATACACAGCATACGGTTCACTCAGATGAACTGTTTGTGATTAGGCAACACAAAAGAAACGGTCAGCCAGATCAAAGGTGTGTGCAATATACGGTGTGCGGTTCACTCAGATGAACTGTTTGCGTTGAGACATGAGAACAGAAACGGTTCAAATGAACAAGATGTGTGTGATACGAGGCAAACAGGTCTGTAATCAGAAACGTGTGCGAAGACCGATAACAACACAGACGATTACTGCTAACAAGCCGTGTGTGTTGTGAGCAAACGATTGCTGGTATACAATTGTGAGTGATTGATGAAAACATCACCGACGGGTTCCATTGTTTAGTCCGTGTGCGATGTGATTTTCTTTGTCCGCACAACATCTACGCTCTGTCTACAGAGCATCAACATATATACTTAAAAAGACAGCATTGCATAACCAAATTAAGCATACAATTACAAAAGTGACTACACACATAACATTTCCACACACCAAAGAAAGCAATTACATGCATACTAAAGTAGGAGAAACAAGGATCTAATGATCTACTTATTGTTGCGACGATGCTTGCCATTGCTCTACTTCTGGCTGGATCCCTGGCCGTTCTGGGGAAGGAGGGACTTCCTCATGTCAACAATCCACCTGTACATGTCGTAGCTCGTGTACGCCTCCTTGGCCGCGTACACGACGTGAGCTTTGTCGAGTTTCTCCATCTAGGCCGAGTGCCAGGCACGCTTGTCCTTGTTGCACGAATCCTTCATGTCTCTGTAGTAGGGGTCGATGATGGCCTCGGTGAGGTGAACCAGTGAGTCCTTCTCATGCTCCTTGCTGCCCCTGATCTTATATTGGCCCTGGATGTCGACAAGATTCTGGCAGCGATGACCGAATTCTCTTGCGCCTTTACATCGTTGGTGATGTCCACCGTAGCGAACATGTAGTGGGGGTTGTTGACAAACCTGGCAAAACGCTCGCAAGGCCTTGTGGCCAGGCAGTAGTGGTAGACGAGGACGTGGTGGCACATGCACATCTGGGTGACGGCGACCTTGGGACGAGACCCGGCACGAGAGCGGGTGTACTCGAGGTCGAACCCGACCACCTTGTACTTCTCCTCGGTAAGCAACAGCTCCATGATGTGGATGGAGTGCTCCACCCAGACCGGATCGTTGGTGTACACCACCTAGAGGTCCATGAACCTTCTGTGGGTGTCCACCACAGCACGCATGGTGAACTACTGCTGGTCGTCGGCAGCCGCTCGGAGCGCCATTGGAGCCGCGCAGGATACCCTCGAAGAATTTCTCATGGTGGGTGTGCTCCTTGCAATGGTGGGGCGCGATCGAAAGGTTGAAGAGACACGAGGGTAGGTTAAATGGCCGTTGTAATAAATGGGGGCCGGCCGGCCTGTAATCGTCACGTCTTGTCACGGCGTTCACAGCGGAGGATTCCAGTGCATGCTTGACAACACCGCACCGCACGCGTGGGCTCGAAGAGGCGCCAAATGTATCGTCGGTGAGCCTGTTCCCACGCTACCGCGTTGTTTACCGCGCAAGCTGCCCGCCCAGCTAGTTTGGCCACGCGTCGGCTAGAAGAGGGACAAATCGTGGGTGTTTATTGGCAAAAGGCTTTGTAAAAACGAAGTCTGTGGAATGACTTCGGTCATAAGTTTACCCTTGGGTGATGAGGTCAAAGTTACACAGAAGGGTGATGATGGACACTTGAGGGCGATAATTAATTCTGTGCTCTACACTGCACACGGTGGAAGAAACCAACTGTGTGCAATAATGTCGAAGATCGCAGTCGAGCTAGCTATACAGATCGTGTGCTGTGAGATCGACAAGGTAAACTGATTCGAGAATGGTTAATAAAATCTAAGACCATTTCATATTAAGGTCAAAATAGTGCTAGCAATATACGAGTCTCATACGATGCCATTTCAACGATTGTACAATAAAAGCTCAAAATGTTACAAGGTTCAAATTCCAGAGTTATATGGCTCAAATTCGAAGATTACAAGGTTCAAACTGATATTAGAAATGAAATTCAGCTCATCAGCTGCAAACGCTCGCGCTGATCCGCTGAACATGCATATCAGAGAGGTTCAAACTAATATCACCGCTTCTAAGTCTGGCTTCGAAACCTCACATTTTTTGCAAAGGGGTTAGCCACTGAGGAGTCATGTATGGGGTTGACACGATGACTTCCGATTACTCTGTCATCTGAAGTTCCAAAATGAAATTCAGCATTTTTGGAGCCTACTCCATTCTGCCGTAGGCGCCGACGCTGATCAACAAACCATTCATTTTTGTGAAATAAATGTAGGGCAAACCTCATTTCCTTCAGCACCCTTGCTCTGAGAACAAAGAACCTAGCGAATATAATCTCCGGTAAGGTCCCTCGGTAGGAGTTCAAAGTAATTTTTGAGAGATGCAGATCTAGGAATTCGACGTGATTGTTATATTTTATCACATTATCCACCACTGGGCCTAATCTTATCTGCAAAAGAAGAAAATGTGTTAGTGCCTACATGCAGTTTTGAACATTACTACAGGCCTAGCTATTTGGTTTGCGGGATTTTTAAAATGCACTAACATGCCATCTTCGATCTGACATGATTAACATGGGCATTTGATGAAAAATGTAGCCTTCTTCACAAGAGGTTGGAGTGGATGAAAAGTTCCCTAAGAAAACTAGTACAGATGAATCCAAAGGAGAAATGCTTATTGATTGTAACCATATGGATCAAGCAACCAATATTGGGGGGGCGACATGTATGTACTGAATATCCTCCAAAAGAACCTTCAGAAATCGTACTAGATTGTCATTGTAAACTTGGAAAAGGTGTCACAAATTGAACTCCCTTATGGTTAACATTTAACAGGAAAGGAACATCACCTCGATATATAGCTTCTCCAGGCACGGAAAGCATCTCAGGAAACTGATAACTTGCTCTAGGTCGGGCCCAATAGATTCTAGTGCCAAGGCCTTCACTGTGCGCGGTTTCGGGGTCAAGCTTGTCGGAATCATTTTCTAAATGACAGACGAACAAACATCTTAAAAAATAGAAATAATGTTAATTTGTAGAAGGAGAGGTAGAAGGCGGCTATTGTACCTGAACGGATGTGGATCCAATAACAAGTCCGGAGTATTTGTCAGACGAGTAGCCCACCACTGTCAATTTCGGCGTAGAAATGACATTGATTCTTGTTGGACCTTCTTGATCAACTACAAGTAATCTCTCAAGTGCAGGTGTGTCCTGGATGACCATACCATGGTACACATCTTGTGATGTCTTCCTGCCGCACCAGCAACACACATAAATAGTCCGGAGAGTCATGGAGGTGATGTGGAAGGTACTCAACCCATTGATCGCCTGAAGACGAAGGTACTCGAGTACAGTACAGCCACGGAGCAGGCGCTCCATGTCACCCTTTGAGAGGCAGATGGCGACGAGCTCGAGGTGCTTCAATCGTGGTAGAATAAGAGCGAGCGTGTCATTAAGGGGCGGGAAATGGCAGTTCTTGAACTTGGCGACGCGCAGCGTGGGCGCGTGGCAGAGTGCAGACGTTGGCAGCGACCGCATATGCCCATCATCAAAAGTGAGCTCCTCGAGATGATCTAGGGCGGGGGATCAAAACCAGTCGTCAAGCTTGGCTCGGTCCTTGCCGTTGGAACGGAACTTGCCCATTCTAAAGCCTTTGGTTGGGCCAAGGTGACTGCCGAGGATCTTGGAGAATGCATCCAAGCTTTTGCGATAGCCATGGCAGAGCTCGTGGGTGTCGATGAGGTCGAGAGGGCTGGAGTTCCATAGGGGGCGCCACCGCCGGGAAACGAGGGTTGTCCGCGCCCCATATTTGATTGGGAGGAGGGAGATGATGACTCTCAACATATCATCGGGGAGGCTGCTGATTAAGTCTAGGCCTGCTGGAGTCGCTTGCGGTTCTAGCTCGCCCCGCCTCCGCTTGTTGGCTGCCCCGTTCTCCACCTCTGGAGTCTCCTTGTTAGCAGCGATTTCTGATAGAAATGGGAGTACATGGAATCTTTAGTTAAAACAGGGCAATAGAAAAGTGTATTGGAAACTATAGGTTATTAGGTAGGAATATAGTAAGAAAAGGGAATAACAATTGGTTGCTTAAATACTACACAATTCATTTGACATTGCTGGGTAAGTCAACATATGCAAATAGTTGAAAAGAAAACTTACTTCGAACAAAGTCTGTACGGATGATTTTATCGGGGAAGTTAGCATATATCTCATGACCAGGCCCTTTTATGTGCAGTGCAATTTTAGTGCCAGCTTTTAGTACATAAAACTTTGCAATTTCATTCCAAAAGCCAGTGCCAAAATAGGAATCACCACGTTCATCAAGTCTTACAGTAGCAACGATTGTAAATGCATGGTTTGTGTGCAGTATGACATCCGTGGAGCCTTGATCTATGTAAAGGGAAAAATTGTGCACTACATAATTTGTTGCATAGCGAGGGATGTCCTGCAGAAAATGGTAGGATTGTTAAAGAAAATATGGTAACATGCAAATATGGGCCCAAATTGAAAGAACTGTACAGCAGTTGAAATCGAAGGACAAAAATCTATAATTAAATAGATAGGGTAAACATGATGTCATGGGAAAATGAGAGTAATCGAAAGAACAATACATCATTAATTTGCCTAATATAGAAAGAAGAGGGGGGAAATCCCCTTTGACGTATATGGTGCATGTGGCACCTTTTATCCAAATGTAGCAATATTTAGAATATGTTCAGGAAAGTAGGTCATGCCAACCGATTTAGGGTGAGATTGAACATACCGCGCGCGTCCTCAAGTTAGCTGGTACGATGAGATGGAATCTCTGGCGGCGGTCGCAAAGTCCTGAAGTGTCGGCGCGCTGTACATTCTATGAATGAAAGAAAACCCTCAAATCAGCTCGAATAAAAATGAATTCACGGCGATTTCCGCCGGGTGATTAAAGGAGGCAGATGAACTGGGATAAGAGATGAGATAATATCTCGTTAAATTAGTTACCGCGTCGTCCATGAGAAAGAACCCTCAGTACGGAAGATTCCCCAACCGAGCGGAGCTGGGTCGACCGCGAGCAGCGTCGAGAAAGTCGATGGCGATAGGCGGCGGCAAGCGGAAGTGGCGAAATGCGGTGGGCTTTGCTGGCAGCCTGGCGGCGGCGGCAAGCGTCGAGCTAAGTGTTTATCGCCGCGATAGGCGGTGCCATGGCATAGTCGTGGAGGAGCTTGTGCAGGTGTGAATGGGGAACGTACCGGAGGGGCCGAGGGGGTGGCGGGCGGGGTGAGGGTTTTTGTGACGTGGGGATGGTGATGGTTTTCTTTTTTCTTTTTTGGATTGGGTGGTGAGGGTTTTCTGTCCCACAAAGAATTTTGGAGGAGACGGTTTGCTAGAGCGAACCGTGTGTGATTGACGCGGCAGGCAAAATGAAAGTCATTGCACACGGTTCCAATTTTGGGAACCGTGTGTGATTGACGTACTACCTCCGTCCTGGTTTATTGGTCCCCCGTTGTAATTTTTACCAAAATTTGGCGAAATATTTAACATACTCAGACATAGATAATAAGCGTACACGTACATAAGCATAGTTCAACCATAAGTACATAGTTCAACCGTCATTAAGCATACTCAAGCGTACATAGTTCGATCCATCCCACATCTCATCTCACATGCGGCCAGCACAATCCTGAAGCTTCTTCAGGTACTCGGCGTACGCGCCGTGCGCCACCCTGCGAGAATACTTCTACTTGAAGGAGCCAATGGCCCGTCCTCTTGCATGCGCCAGAACACTAGATACGCGTCATGAATCTTGTGGTTGCAAAATGGGCATCCATAGCCGTCGTTCCAGGTCCTAATACGCTTGTTATGCATTCCCGCATAAAGCTCCCTCAGGATTCGCCTCTTGTACCTCCTCTGGGCATCTTCATCCTTGCTGTCCACATCGTCAGACAGCACCTATACAAATAGTAAAACAAATTTGGCATCAAATCACTGATTACATGCCGTGAAGTAGGATTAGGAATTTATGGCTATTTATTTATATATATCCATAGATTATGGTTCGATTTTTAAGCACAGGCGTCTATGTACAGACCAATCTTGAAGAAAATAACGGCACAAACATATGTAGGTCATTCAAAATCAATTGTCAAGTCTTGGCTAGGAATTATTAGCACAAACAGTAACCCTAGTCGGACTACTAGCAGAAATCATTTGCACAGATGAAACAACTAATCACTTATCTCCTGTACCATTCAAACAATCAATACACTACACGGATCTAACGAAACTTACTCAGATTCATGGATTGGGAGAACATACCCACAGGATTTCTATTCCGAAAAGGGGGAGGCAGGAGTAACCAGAGAAACCCTATGATCTATTTGACACATAAATGGGTATAGATGACTAACCGGTTGTCTGTCCTCGCCGGAGTGGTCGCCGGAGTGTTCGTCGGAGTCGGTGTAGAACTCCGCCTCCGGCTGTGGAAGCTCGACGCCGTCAACGACGTCAGGGTGCACCGATAACTCGCCAACGGTGACGGCAACCTCTGTCTCCATCTCCACGCCGTGCTCCGGTGCTTTAGCAGCCCCGGCGTCGCCACTCCCTCCGACGGGGCGCTTCGGCGGCATCCTCATACACTGACGGCTTTGAGGACTGAGAGCGGCATCGAGGATGCAAGCGGAGAGAGAGGATTGCGTGTGCGTAGCGAGGATGGGGGGTGCGTCCGCTCGGGCGCACCATTAATATGGAGTAGTGGGAGTTGTGGGAGAGAGGCGGGCGGCGGTCAAACCGATGGCTCGCCTCCCGGTGAGCCTATGCACCGGACTGCTGGCATGCGTACCAAAGTTTCACACAGCTACTCGCACGCCTCCCGATGACACTGCGCAGCGAGCACGCCTCCGTCAATTCACACACCTGCGCGCACGCCTCCCCGTCTGCCTGCGCGGCGGACTACTCGCATGCGTCCCGTCAACTCACGCCTGCTCGCATGCCACACGGGTCGCGCGGCGGCACATATATTGTTTTTCTATTTGGATGATTAATGTTGCCGCTTTATTGCTTAAACGAAGCATGGCACGTATCCATTGTTGGTCTAACGCTCACGGTTCGAATAAATAATTCATATGGGATATTGGTTCCCAATTATTAATAATCTCCCGTCTGTAATTAGATAAAGATTACATCAAAACTGGTCTCAAATTTGACAAAAAAAGTACAATGCCACTTTGTATTGGTGTCCATATGACAACACGATAAGTTTCATGAACTTCAAATAAGTTTTGGATGTACTAGAATTTAAAAATCAAGATTCTCAATGTTTGAAATTTGTTGCACGGGGAGTAAACATGCACCCATTGAGACACATGTGTTTTTGCAATCCATTTAGGTGCACTGTCACGTGTGCATGTAGCTCAAATTTGATTTTTGCACATTATACCCATAGAAAGTCAATCAATCAATGTACTAAAACGTCTTAATGATCTTTGTGATTTTTTTGAAATTAAAACGTCCCTCCTTTGGTAACATGTATGTTCACCGCGGGATAATTAATTTAACATGCATCGTAGTTGCGGTGGATTCGCGGTGTGTGTGGGTGTGTGCGTCTGGGGGTGGCGGGTGGCTCGCAGTACACTACGAGTTGTGAGCCACCGTGTGGGTTGGTCGTTTTGTTAGGTAGGTTGGTGCCACATCAGAGTCGTGAAATCGTTATTTAAAATATTACACAACCCTTTCATACATAAATGTTTTGGCCACATGCAGTCGATGGTTTTCCTACACGACACTCGATACTCGCGTGTGACGCTTTCTGTGGGCCCGCGAGGTCGTCGTCCATCACTTTGACGAACAGTCGGCATTGAGGTTAATTTGACCAACAAGGTAGAATCTTTTTTGTTTGTGTTATGGTGGTATATAGTACGCGTCGAAGAGGTGGGAGGGGACTAGCATATATACTATACGTATGCGTCCGTGAACAAGTACACCTCACTCAGTATCGGGACATTTTGGTTACCGAGGCATGTGCCACATCAAAATTGTGAAATTGGTTATTCAAACATCACACGACACCTTTTTGGGCCACATGCATATATATCCCAGCCAGGACACTCACGTGTGACACTTCCATCTGTGGGCCCACGAGGCCATCGCCGATGCATGCATGCATCACTTTGACCTACATCGGGAGAGGTTAATTAATTTCACCATCGATGAGGATTCTTTTGGGTTGTACATATATTACGGCAGGAGCATATAGTATGCGGTGAAGAGGGGGGAAGGAGACCGTCATATGTAGTACCTTGATATGAACCGCGCTCTGTGTGGGTGCATGGCTTACGGTTTTTCAGGCATGTGGCACATCAAAGTTGTGCATTTTGGGTATTCAACATGTATATGTTTGGCCCACATGCAAAGCGGTGGTGGTTGTCCTCTCGCACCCACTTAAGCGGTTATCAACGATATCGATGTTTTCCATCTGTGGGCCTGCTTGGTCCATCACTTCTTTTTGCCTGACAACAAGAGAGGTTAATTTGACTTAGGAGGGGATTATTATTTTTGCTCTGGGATGACATGCATGATACACTTTGAGCACACACACATGCATGTGTACGCATGAATCCCTCCCATCGAGTCGAAGTGGCTAGTACAACGACACCATCATGAACCGATCTCGCTCTATGTGGGGAGCTAGTGTACGATTTTTGACACACGCGCCAGATCAATGTTGTGTATTCAAACATGCATGCACGCATCACCTCCATACATATGCATGTAGTGGTTGCTTTCGAACGATACACTCCCTCGCGTGGTTATCGGCGACAAGCCTATATATTCGTGGGCCCGCATGGACATCCATGATCACCTTGACCAACAACAAGACAGGTTACCATGGCGGATTCTTCATTTGGTTCGTGTTATCGTAGTATAAGTCATGGTGAGATTCAGACCTAATTAAGTTTGAGCGCATATACTATGCACGCATGCATGCATATATGAATCCCCGTCGTTGGCTTGAAGTGTGGTGTAAGATACATATGCATCGTCAACCTAACCCTCACTTAGTGTGGGGATTTCTAGTTCGAAATCACGGTGCCACATCAAAGTTGTTCCATTGTTACTCAAAAACACACCTCTCCATACATATGTTTGGGCCACACGCATGCAGTGGTTGTCTTCAGGGACTAGCTACTTGCGTGATTATTGGCGAGCTAGCCCATCTCCGGGGTCGCATGGACGGCCATCACTTTGACCAACAACAAGAGAGAGGTTGTACGACCAAGGTGGATTATTCTTGGTCCGTTTTATGATCCATCTTGGTGAGATATATGCCTCTCTGGACCGCCGACTGAAAGTGTGTGTGTGGGGGGGGGTTGCTACATCGCACTTTGCTAGG